>NC_051270.1:11332914-11612914 GCF_015220745.1 Sebastes umbrosus
AAGTGTACACTTGCTCTCTTTTTCTTTTGTGGAAGAAAGAAAGAAATAATATGTATTTTATTTTATTTTATTTTATTTCATTTCATTTCATTTTATTTTATTTTATTTTATTTTTTAATTTATTTTATTTTATTTTATTTTATTTTAAAAGGAATATACATTTTTAACAGTAGGTATTTGACTTATTGATTATTGTCTATCACCCAGTGGCCACCCTGTCACTTTAACCATGTTTTAATTAATTGTCTTAGAAAAAGTTAAGTTGTAATTTAAAGTCTGTAGCTATATATGTGTGTTTTTTTTTTTTAAAGAGCTAATTTCCCTCAAAATTGTATTTTTTTTTTCTTTAAAAAAACCTTCCTACCTGGCTGTTTCTTTGGGATGATTAACATTTGAAATATTTCACTTTTTATCATTTGTATGGACTACATTAAATGTTGAATAACTATTGTTATTAGAGCCACCAATTAAAACATTTAACGTCATGTTAAAGTCCATGTTTTGAAATCCACCTTTTAATGTTGAAAATGATATTAATATAGCATCTTGCCTCCAGAACATATGCTCTCCAAAAGTTTAAAAAAAAAAAAAGAAGAGCTTTCTTAACGAGAGGACTGCAGAGTCAGTGGATCTGATCAATGACCTTTTTTGTCTTTTCATCCTATACATTATCTGTTCAATTTCCACCTAAAGTGCTTCAGGGCACTCTGATAAACATGAAAATAATACACTCTTTTCTATTAACTTAATTTGAATGTTTCGACGTACTGCACAGCAAAAGTCCCTTGAGGGTAAGATGCATCCAAGCCATCTGTGTCACACATTTCTTTAGTTTTGACCACGCTTCATTGGCAGTTCATTCTGCTGATTGATTGATTTCCTAACAATTACCCCTAATTATTTTTCTGGGTAGGGAAAAAAAACTAATTTAATGCATGGGTGATTGCATTAATTGGGAGAAATGACATTGTCCAAGTTTCAGAGTAAATACAAATTATTGACTCCATTATTGTTATCTGATTGTATATTGTCCCAAGTACACTTCACTGACAAAGGTAATTAGTGTCCTGCCTCTCTATTGGGGTAGCACAACAACGCAAGGTCACCATCACTCTTTTGACATGTACAAATCAAAGGCCACCTCAAAACAAATAAGTTTATGCCGGCTTTGCCTTCATCGACATTGAGATGAACTGTGTGACACAAACAAGGGTGCAAATATCCACACCATTGCTTTTGTAATGAGTTTTTTGCCTTTGCCATTGATTCTTTGTCTAATCAACTATTGTGACCTTGTTTGGTCAAACAAATATACTAATGAATGTAATTAAAACGGGGAGATTGGATTAACTAATTGAATATGTGACCCGTTGGAGCTGGATTTTCTTTAATTCTGGAAATTTTACAGCAACTGCTATCGGTGGGTAGGTCAAATAATATACCCTTCCGAGGCATTACGTTTTATTTAAATTCAAATATAGTAAAGATTAAAAAAAAAAAAATCTGAGTTGACGAGTGCAGCTGGGAGTTAGAGTGCATGCATTTGAATAGTAAGCATCATATCGGCATCAGATCCCTCTTTATATTTGCCATGTAGATCACTGATGTAATGGGATATTTTATTGTCTGATTCTTCCTGTCGGAAAGATTTATATATTGCGGTTTTTCAGCAGCATTTTCCAGCTACATGCCTTCAGCTGGAATTCAAATTTAACATGAAATATGTTCCCTTCCGTCAGTCCATTTCTTCAGAGGATTTTAGGCCCGCTGATTCAGGTCTACAATTTGGTTTAAATGACAGTTAAAAATTACAATTGGCAGTCCCTGGCGAAACCTGTCTTGACAGCGCAGACATAAAAAGAACGAAAAAAGATGACTCCGCGTCCAGATAATATGTAATAACAATGTTAGTTTGAATAAAGAAAGCCAAATCTAGATTCAAATGTAATATTCATTTTAGAAATATGAACAACTGGGGAGTAAAGGATACAAAAAAAAAAAAAAAACATCAGCCAAATCCTTCATATAGCAATAGTCTTTCCTTATCCCTGAGGCTACGGCCTGGCTAAAACCTCAATGCAGCAATTATTTGCTGTAATGACTGCGGTTCAAATAAGCCCGGAGATTTTATTAAACCAAATGAGAGAATCATCTGTGTATTATCACCTCGTGATTGACAGTGACAAGTGTTGGGCAGGCTCGGATGTGAGCATGATGAAGAAGCTCTTGGCAAAGCTCTCGATAATGTTACCCCTGATAAAGTTTCCTGGAAAACCTCGGCCAACAAATGGAGAGGGGAAAGCTCCACGCATATTAATTCCAATTGTCAGATCCCTCCGGTGGGGGAGAGGGGTAATCTGGCGGGCGGCCCCGGCTGCCCCCTCCGTTCACTGAGTGGCATTTTACACAACTAATGAAAAAGAAATCCATTGTGCTGATCATATGCATAGATTTCACTCCATAATAACGAGGAAATAGAAATATTCATAATAAAAGTAAAGGTCACTCGCTGCTGCAGCTAAGCTTCCTAAGCTGCAATCCTTGCAATAGCAGTTGTCGGGTTACAGCGATAAAATAGGAAAAAGGGAGAGACGTCAAGTTTTAACCCAGCAGAGGCCAAGAGGTGAGACACTGCAACCAAGCGCTACTACTAAATACTATTGCTCTTTTATCATTTGTTTATCTTTCTCCAACACCAAACAGTACACATGTCTGTTCAAAGATGAATCCAACAGGTCAGTCTCCTTCAGCGTCCAATGGAGAGGTCAAAGGTCAGTCACATAGTTGTGATTTACATAGTCCTCTCTCTGATGTACAGTACCAAAGCTAGTGTCTACATTCTTCGGGGATTTGTCTCGTCTAGTTAATAAAATACATGGAAATATGAACAGCCGCCTCTCCTCTCTCCAGCACTCCCATCCTGCCTATCTCTGTATGTAGGTCACCTGGGCTTCTTAAGGCATATGAGCAGCGGAGCACAGGGCTGGAGAAAGGCATATCTCACCTCTGAACGACATTCACAGCATTATTATTGCCCGCCGCGACTTCCAACGCTGAGCCCCGTCTTCATATGCATCATACATTGGCATTTATTAGTGCCATGCACTAAGTACAGGCCATGTTATTGAATTTGAATATCAGCTCCTAGCCACATTCGCAGGCCCTGGAAATATATTATATTAAGATGAAGCAATCTCATTTAATAACACCCAAACTAATAAAAGGAGAGCAGATTGGAAATTAAATTTATGAATATTGCTTGGCAGCAGGAGTGATCCAAAAAAGCCCGGCTTGGTCTGTCAGATATTTCTCTAGCTGTAAGCCCAGGTGTCGGGGAGAAATTTCCGACTGCCTCCTCTCTCCACGAGTGTCATGTTGAGGCAGCAGGTATGTTTCGGTCCTTTTGTGTTTGTCATCGTACAAAAGTAGAGAGCCATGCTGTGGGCTACTTCAGTCTAACTGGACAGAAGTGCTTTTGATAAAATAAAAAAACAATGATGTCAGTGGTGTAGTGGTCCTTGATGAAGTGGATGTACTGGGTAAGTTACTGAGTTGGAAGTGGGTATACTCTTCTATGTATTCTAATGGCTGTTTGGCTGATGGGTGGGTATACTGTAAACCACCAGAAAAAGACATGGGTATATCCTGTAGAGCTGCGTAGACCCTCCACTACACCACTGAATGATGTGATTATCATTGTCCATATGGCGACACATCATAAGCTTAATAGGCCAAATCAAATGCAGAATGGGGCTGTGATAACAGTGCAACATTTTGATGCCCTTATTGCAGTTCAGTCACACGAAAAGGTGTATGAATGACACGATAATTTGCAAGGCATTTAGCATGCAATAAGAAACACCTTTCTTGAATTCCGCATGTCATTTGAACGCCATGTATCCTGTATTAACTGCAATGTAAATGCATCCACGTATAAATGTTACAGTAAGAGTTAGTATAAAAGTGTTAGTATAAAAAGCGGGAAAGACCACTTATGGCGGGCGGGTGGTGAGGTGAATGGTCCAACAAACACAGGACCGGTGTTTTGTTTTGTATGTTATGTTAGTGACTTTGTCACGTGACGATTGTCACATGTCTGTTAGCAATATTTGTGATGGGTTTTCCGTAGTTGTGTTATGTTGTTTCCATACATATTTTACTTAGTTTCTGTACGTATTTTAAGCCCAACCATGACCCTTTCTTAAACGTAACCAAGTGGTTTTGTTGCGTTGCGTACAATGACACGTGAAAATGGCTAAAATGTGTACTCAAGACACGCAGAATGGCCGTGCAATTTCATGCTATTTATACGCTTTCTTGTGAGTTGGCCATGTAGTCTGTACTGAGTCCAATGTAAACACATCTGTGTCTATATGCCACGCTTAGAGCTGGTGATGTAGAATAAAAAGTGGGAAAGACTCGCTTATGGCGGGCGGGAGGGGAGTTGGATGGGTCCAACAATTACAGGATTTCAACCGGGTGTTTTGATTTGAAGTTAGTGACGTTCGTGACCTGTTTTCCGTACTTATGTTATGTTGTTTCCGCACGTATATTTCACTTACGCATACTTATTTCAAGCCCAACCATGATGTTTTTCTTAAACCTACAGTAACTAAGTGGTTTTGTTGCCTAAACCTTATTGCAGACGTTACCGTAGTTTTGTTGTATGGCATACGTTTGACACGAAAAGCCTAAAATGCGTCTTAATGACACATGGAATGTCCTTGTAATGTGCTATTTATACGCCTTCCCATTGGGAAGATCGGGTTTCTTATTGTACTGTATGTGTGACTTCAGCCTTTGTTTGGCATAATGCTGTTCCTGTTGGTAATCATCATTTCTTTCCTCTTGTTAAACTGAAGGTGTAAGAAACCCCCAATACCATACAAGTTGTTTCAAGCCAGTGACAAAATATAAATAAATGCACCTGGCCAGCTATTTGAAAAGCCCCATATTCCCTTTAAAAAAAAAAAAAAAAAATCTTGAAACACGGGCTTTCTGAGGTGGCGTTCATCCAACACCAGTCATATCAGTTTGTGCCAGAGCTCAAATTATGGTATGTTACTTCTTCACTTTACTGACTCCGCTTCACACGAGGCCCGTAATTCCCCCTCTTGTGTCGTTGATGGACAACATTCTGTTGGTCTGTGTTTCACTGTTGTGTGCGTACAGCAGCCTTTTGCCAAGACATCCGACGGGCCCGGTCCATCTGTGTGTAAATGTTGACTCCCGGCGGAGCTGTGACTGTCACTCACTACCCGGCCAGTGTAGTGCCAGGCATTGATCGCCGCATATATCTTGCTCTGTACTTCCCCAAACCTTCATCAACAGATGCGGCTGCGGAATTGATTAGCAGCAAGTCAATGACCAAATCTCTTTGGAAACATTTTTTATTTATGTGTGTGTTTATGTGGATAGCTTAGAGGGCCATTAGCGGGATTACCTTTGAGGCTTGGCTGAACAACAGATGTTCAAGGACGACTCGATCAATTTGACTTACAAGAGGCTGCAGTCGCCGGAAACAAGTGATAAGTCTGCGGGTGGGGGGGAAAGAGGGGTTAAATAAAAACTGTTCACTGTGGTTATACACAGGTAGAGCAGAAGAACAGCAGAATTAGACTAACAGTAGGTCCATTATTTAGAGTGAGATCACTGACAGGTTCCCTATAAGACGAGAACACACAGTTAATGAATTGAAATCCCCTTGACGTTTGTAAAATGATCAAACGATTTGGTGGTGCCGTTTTTGGCAGCTTTGAGCCCATTTCAGTTATTGCTTCTACAAACTCATGTTATTACTTAAACTCACCCTGCATGCAGGTAATATTTTTATTAAAGTAAACCCATTCTGAGGAACTATACATCATATTTATGTCCTTGGGTCTATGCTGAGTCATACACAAACAAAGTTAGTTTGGCCATTTAATATGATAAATACATATAGCACAAAAACATGTTTATTAAATGGATTTCAGCGCAAGCAAAACTGCATGGGTGTTATAACACTTTCAATATGAGCAGCACCAGCCTCCAGAAAGGCCCGTTTTAATTTGTGCAGAGTAGCGCATTCAATTATACAAGCATCCTTGTTGAATTCAAATTAATGTTTGATACGGATATTTTTATTATATTTAAATAATCTCAATTCAGCACAAAATGTATTATTTCTCCGAGAAGATCATGTTCTTTCATTCTTTTCAATTTTCCCCTTTTCCTCTCATGAATCAAACGGCGAATGAATGCGTTGCAGAGACTCACGATCCGCCTTTCAAGCCAATGCTTGTGCTTCCTTATCGGCAAACTTATTAAAATGAAGTCAGAACACAAAATGGTATTTAAAAAGTTTAAGTGAAACAATTTGCATTGGGAGTGTGCGGAAATGCTAATGTATTCTCTCACTAAGCCTCACAATCACTGTCATCCGTTTCGAGCTCTGATTGTTTTCCACATGGATGCCTTCATTCATTATTGCAAAATTATAAACATAAAGAAGATCTCTGTATTAATATTTCTGCTTTTTGTAAAAGCTCAATCAACCATAATGTTCTAATTTTTTCTCTGTGAACCTCATTTCATATTATCTCACTACTCAAGGAATGGATGTCCCAGAAGGGATTTATTTCATTTATCAGGATTATTGAATTAAATTAAACTAGACACTTAACCGCCAGCCCAACAGAGGTACCTTATCCACTTAAAAGGTAGGCCTGCTCTTCACTGCTATTTAGGCAAACACATTAGGCAGCAAATGCCTTTTGTTGGCGGAGCCTAGGTTACTGCATAATTCATTTGTTCATTAAGGAAAAGCATTGAAAGTGCTTGAGGTAAGTGGAAAAGGTCATGTATTGAATGGATCTTTAATTAAGCTACTTTACAACCACAGTTACACGACTGATGACATATGCATCATGTTTATTTACACGCAGAATTAGTGTGTGGAAAGACAAGTGAGGAAAAAAAGGTGTGCGAAGTTGATTTAACCCAAATATTTTAAATTAAATATAATAACTTCCAAAAAAAGAAAGCTATAAAAGATGTTACTGCATTTGAGTTAATTTTGCATATCATTTAAGGATTTTTTCCCTCTCTTTCACGTGCAGAAATTTCATATGTCTGTCATAAAATGCTTGTTTCAGAAGAGCAGAGCTCTGAAAAAGTCTGGCGAGCATTTCAAGAGCCCGTCTGTCATTCTCGTGTCCAGCAGCAGATGGCAGGCTGTTTCCACTGATGAACCGCCTCCCGACACCAAGCACATGCTGAACTTCTGTACTCCGCCGCTGTGATGTTGGCTTCCCAGACCTCGCTGCTCTTGCCTGTGAAATGCATTCCCATTAAAAAAAAAAAAAAGGCATTTTTAAAAGCCAACACCAGTGCTATAACAATCATCTCCCCAAAGCCAAACCTCCACACCCGGGAGCCCGGCGCTGCCACACAGGCAGACATGTGGCGGCTGCCACAAACAAAAGGCCCCGCGCTCTCCTCCCCATTCCTCTTCCCCTAAGCTTCCACATGGTTACAGGCCGGGCCTGCCAGGGGCAATTACACCCACAGCCCAGTGTGTGAGGTCTCACAGAGACCCCAATCACCACTAACAAGATCAAGGCTAACTCCCTATCACATGCACGGTGTACAAACACGCATACACCTGCATGTGTGTATGCAAACAGTCTGTCGCCCCTCTCTCTTCAACCAACCCCTCTCTCTCTGTCTGGCACACTCTGCAATCATAACACATTTTGAGTGGCTGTGGAAAGTATATAGCTTTTTTAAGAGCAACAAAAATAACAGGGTGACAATCACGCTGTCAGACGTGGCTGTCTCATTTCACTGTATGTCATTAAGTTCATGACTTTGTCTTGGTGACACTGTTGCAAAAAATACATCACCATATTTCATTGTTGTACAAGAAACATTTATATTTGGATAGCAGTCACATGACTAGCTAACACCCAAAAAAAGACATGGTCGTCCGTGCAGAGTAGGGTTTCGGTTTTAGCCGCACGTTTATGAAGAAATATTTAAAAATGCACATTATATTCCCTCCGTTAAACCTGCAGTAGGCAGAATGTTTTTGGCATCATTGGGCAAAAATTCAATAATAACCTTTCAGCATATTTTAATTCAAGTGTTCTGAGAGAAAACTAGACTTCTGCACCTCCTCATGGCTCTGTTTTCAGGCTTTAAAAAAAACACACCTTCTGATTTTATAGCTAAACAATACACTACAAGATGCATCTGAAAACATTTGAGGTGAGAAATAGGCATTACAGTAACAGAATATTGATTCATATTTGATCAGCGCCGCCTAGTTTGACCGTTTCATCGGAGTTCGCGTGTGATTGACAGCTGCTCAGAGACGGCAGGCTCCAGCTCGGCTCTGATTGGTTGTTTGTCTCCGGTCTGTGAAATCTTTCAGATGCTATTAGGAGCACCGGAGGACACAGAGGCACATGATTTTTTTTTTCAAATGATCTGTCTCATGCACTGCTGTCAGGATATAGTGACCGTTTTATAAAAATAACTTTTATAATCATATCTTCTCCATTTCTACTGACTGCAGCTTTAAATATAGAGGAGATCTGCAAAAATATTACCGTATTGCCCTTCAAATACTTGTCTTGTAGCAAGTATAACATTTGGTGTCACTTTTCCAAACATGATCTGATTTTTTCTTCATTTGTTGCATCTGAACCGTTCACTGTCGGTAACAAGGGCGTACATTTTACCCTCCTTATCAGGCCCGGCTGCTGGATGGGTGACCGGTGAGAGAAACCGTACCTCTGTACCCTGATACAGCCATCAATACCCACGAGGCCGTGTGTCATGCGGCGAGCAGCCTGAGCGGGAGGTTCACATGCCTCCTATGATACCTCAGTGAGAGCCCATGCTTCATGTCCTCACACCAAACGCTGATGTGGCAGCTTGCTAAATAATTTGTGCTTCTTTACCGGGGTCATTGGATAGAGAATCTGGTTGTTGAATAATTAATCGAGACACAATCTAAGCAGCCGACTTCTGTTTCCTCCTCGTTTCAGCCAGATTGTCTGCCGCTGTCCCCCCACATTCAACGTGCCGACTAATTCGTCTGGATTGGAACCTCCATCACATCATTTCTGTGGTGTTAGGAAGAGCTTGTCCTGAGCGTGACCCACAAGGATCTCGAAAAAGAAAACCACACACAGCCGCAGAATCTATTTTCATTTTGTGGATAAAAATAAAACAAAAGCCTATTACCGCCACGGCTTTGTTTAGCTACATAATTGCTTTTCATTATTCAGTGAACAATTGATACCCACAGTGTAGGTTGAAAGAGGCGCAGTTGTTCGCGTGCGGCTGGAAATGAGATCTTTTATTGATACTGCTGCTGTGTCTCAGATCTGATTCTTACAAATGCTGAGTGATAAAACCGGAGCCTGATTGTCTGTCTGTCTCTGTGAATACTAATGCCACTCTTCAGACTGTTAGATGGGCTCACGGTAGCCTAGAGGTTGCAGAAGCAGACTTGTTACTGAAACATTTCCCACTCATTCAAACTGGCTTCAAGATCTGGGGCATGCAAAAATGAACAAATTATGCAAATCATAACTCTCACTTTAAGGAATTGTTCAACATTTTGTGAAATATGTTTATTCGCCTTCTGGCGGAGGGTTAGAGGAGACGATCAATACCTCTCTTGTGTCTGTAAATATAAGGCTACCACGAGCAGCTTGTTAGCTTCTTGGCACAAAGACTGGAAACGGGTGGAAACAGCTAGTCTGGCTCTTTCCTAATGTAACCAAATCCAACTATCAGCAGCACTAAAGTTCATTTATCAACACATTATATGTTGTTTGGCTAATCTGTACAAAAACCAAAGTGTAAAAACAAAAATATCCATTTTACAAGGTGTTATGTGCCGGACTATTTCTTGGCTGAGAGTCGTTGCTGGGCAACCTTCAGAGACTCCAGGATGTAGCCTATACTGCTCCCAGCAAATTGACAGTTTTGCACTTCTTGTTAATTAGTGAGCTTTAAAGGTGCCGATAGTTGGATGTTGTTACCTACAGACCAAACCAGGCAAACCAGTCTCCCACAAAGTTACGTTCCCATACAAGTTCATTCTCAATTACATTTTGAGGGAAACAAATTTCCTCCCGGATCACGGTCACAGTTTTATACAGTTTTTAAATTGTTTTAAACATGTGATTAACGCAACAGTAAAGTTTAGGCAATAAAACTACTGGGTTAAGTTTAGTATAAAAACACCATAGTTTGGCTTAGAATGACTACAACACTGAAACAAAACAAAAACACAATAAAACTACTTAGTTAGGTAGGTTTGGTTTGGCTTAAAATTACTTTCTCGCTTGTTATACCCGTTATTATTCAATAACTTTATTATTCAACGTAACTTTCATTCACGGGCGCGCAATATATACGTCATATACTACGTCGCTCATTGTACTACGTCACTCGCTGCGGACGTCCGCGGACTTGCAAACATATTTGTGATACGTTAAAGACAAACGTAATCCGTGACAAAATACGTTCCCTATCAAACGTAATTGAGAATGCGTTTTAGTTGTATGGGAAGGTAATTCTTATGAGACAGGGCTGAACCAGGCTAGCTGTTTCCCCCTATTTCCAGTCTTTGTGCTAAGCTAAGCTAACCAGCCGCTGCCTGTAGCATATTTACGGGACAGACATGAGAGTGGGATCTATCTTTTTATCTAGGCTAACTCTTTGCGAAAATGACGAAATGTTAGGCTATAGTTCTGGACATGTTCTAGATGTGATCATATGAAAAAGTGTGAATCCAGATTGTAACGCCTCCCTAGATAAACATACAATAGGTTATGTCTAAAAAAAAAATACATACAAATTAGTCACCTTTATTCAAAATGTCCCACAGTACCTCGAGAGCTTCTGTGTGTGAGCATGACTGGCCCCAGAGGAAATCACACTTTTAAATCTGACAGTTTTAGTGGCATGCTAGCAGAATCGTCATTGGGAAATCAGACACCAATAGCCAGACCCGTGTCAACGAGGCTTAGCTACATTATTTTGTCCGCCAGAACCAAGACTCTGATTCTTGTGTGTGCATTCCTCAGATACTTTCCCATCGCTGCAAATCCCACTCACACTTAGCTGTCCCTGTGCTCATCACTGATAGCTTTCCAACATGTATGTAAATCCTCATCGCATTGATTTACTCTCATATTCTGCCCGTCTTCGGTTGTTTTCGAGGAGAAGCAGTGAATGACCAGGGCCGGTACCTCGGGATAATACCCCAACATGGTTGTCAGGGTCTGTGTCCCTTCAGAGCAGGCGCATGAGGGATAGGGCAATAAGTCTGAGCCGCACGGTAAAAAGGACAGTAAGAGATAGAGCTCTTTAAAAAAGTACACCAAGACAGCAAGAATGACACTTAGCCCTTAATCATCTCTGTGTCTGCAGGGATCCCCTGTACTTTTGTGTCTATTGCAGATAATGGTCTTTCCTTACTTGACAGCATGTCTTTGTCGAGCCAGAGCTCTGTAACCAATGCTTAAGTGTATCAGGGTGACAAAGCGTTGCTAGATTCGGTGGTGTCACGGCTCATCATGTAGTGACATTGCTGACAGCTGTGGTGTTAAGACAGGGAGGCTGTTGAATGAAGTCAGAATAGATTCTAGTGCAGTAGACCCAACTTCCATAACAATGCCTTCCCTGAGGATCATTCTGCAATATGCAATCCAACAACACCAGCTGGAACCACTGGAGGACAGGGAGGGGAAGTAATGGAAATCTTGGAGTACAAAACCAAAATGCTGCCTCAGTTATTGGAACGCATGGATGCTTGTGTTTCAGGAGAAAAACCAGAGGCATAAGGAGTACAAGAATGACAATGTTTTTTTGTGGGATAGATCTCTCACGCGCTATTGTGGCTGGCAGGCTGTCCAAGTGTGCTGGCTCCTTCCTCAGAAAAAACTGGGAGGGAAAAGTCCCAGCCATCGGATATAAACGTACCATCTTGAATCTGTCCAATCCCATCAGTCCTCTGTCTATGAGCCTGTCGGAGGAGACACATCCCTGCCAGGTCCTCCGCTAGTTTTAAGAGACTTCCTGTTTGTTGAAAACAGCACAGACAAATTGTATAATGACAAATGGTGGCCCAAACATCGTGGGAGCGTGCCGTCTTGGGACCTCAAACTCAGTTGCAACCAATTTAGCCTCAACCCCAAAACAAGCAGAACAACATGACAATGACCAGGCTTTGTCTGTTTCCACGCAAAAATGGTCTCTGAGGTTTGGCTAGATGTGAAGAGAGCTATACTTGTAGTTATCCACTTTCTGCTGGGCTGGGAACAGTTTTTAGAATGATTGCATTCAATATGACCAAAAAAATAAACATTTTATTCTACCTTTTTGCATTTAGGTCACTTGTACAAACTGAACCACTCAGTTTGGTGCCATGGTGGGTGTGAGAGACCACACTACTAACTGGATTCCAGTGTTTTTGCTGCTGATCAGGACCCTGGAAAAGATTACTGTCATCCTCTATTAAGACAGGAAGAAATACAAATGTTAAAGAGTGATGTTCTCAGTATTCTTTCCATCCAGCTGTATCAAATGATACAGTTCTTGCCCGTGTACTCTGCTGTTGATATCTTGAAATTTATCCTGATGTAGAGTCTGTGGCTTTTCCCTCGCATTTATACTACAAGAGATCAATGAAGGATGCCAGTCCAAAATGCTTTCCATGTTGCATAGAATCAAGTTTCAGGCCATTCTCATACACCGTTCGGGAATTTACATACAAAAAGTAATGCAATGTAATTCGTATATATCCCACAAAATCAATTCGGATGTAATCCACGTAATTGTGAACCTGGCAGTATACAGAGCAACAAACAATGCGCTGTAACGCTGTAGGGAGAAGGTCGGGGAGGATGGGTGGGTCAAAAAACACTGGACTTTCACCCAGGAGACCAGTGCTTGTACCCCGTGTGAATCCAGAAGTCAACGTTGATTTATTTTTAATGTAATTTCCATGCTTAAGTTACGCCACTTCTGGAGTTATTCTAACTTTCCTGTGAAGACACACATTTATTTTGAAAAGACTGGAGCAGAAATTGACACGCGTCACATTTTGCGGGACATATTTAGGAAAAAGCACGAAAAATGAAGAATGAATTTTTAGTAACATACTATACGAACTGTTGTATGAGGATACATTGCAAGCTTATTACATATATACAGTCTTTTCAAAATAAACTTCACAGGACACATCTTGGTTAGGTTTAGGCATCAAAACTACTTAGATAGTTAGGTTTAAGAAAAGATTGCGGGAAGTTACGTGATGAATAACCCAACGCTGACTTCTGTTTTCACACGGGTTACGAACAGCGTTCTCCTGGGCCAGAGTCTGATGTTTTTTGACCCACCCATCCACCCCGACCTCCTTGCTACGCAGCGTTTGCCGCTCTTTCCTTGTTCAAGATTTCGAGGATCACATTCAAATTGATTTTGTGGCATATACACAAATTACAATGCATTAGTTTTTGTAGGTATAGCTATAAACTGTGTATGAGAACAGCGTGCAATGTGATACATAATGAATCACCATAGGTTTTGTCCATCTCTCTGAATGACAATTTAAGCTAAATGCCTGAAATTCAAAAGCTCTTTTAATGTTTTCATTTTTAAATCTTACTGATTTCAATGAATTGTATCAAACCCAACGCTGGTTTCTGATCTTATGGCACGACATACAGTGTTGCAGTATAAGCGTCTCCTCAGCCCACCACAACAGGACCTCCATATCACAAATCGTCCGTCGTCATGTATGTTTAAACAGGCCTCTGTAATTACGGTGCTGAGCGTGTGCTTGTATTTGGCTGCTCAACTTTGTCGCTGAACTGTAATGAATGTTGTGGAAATCTATTTCCTCCCCCGACCATTAGCAGGCTGTGAACACTCTCTAATACCAGACCGGGCCTCATTTTCCAGGCCTCTGATCTCACCGAGCAGTGGGCACCTAATTCGCTCAATGAAATGGGGCTTGCGATTACTGAGGCAGAGATTTGATATATCACGGAAAATTAGGTCGATTTTAATAAATTACCCATCCCACTGAATAGTCCACATATGCTTACGCTGGGGGAGGGGCCGTTTAGCCGGTGGGAGGCCTAGTTGTTTTAATATGTGTATTAAAGGATGGGGATGAAGGGCGGAGAAGGAGGAGAGTGGGCTGGCTTGAGGGTGCCCCCACCCAAATAAGGGATGTCAGCACTTCCTAGTTGCTTAGTGACTTTAGAGTCCTTGTAAACAGGAGCAATTAAGGCTTTGGCTTTATCTCCAGTCATCTTAATGGACTGCACAACCTCCACATCAAAATAACTATATTCATAGCTTCCTGGACCTCCCAAAAAGCCAGTGGCCCTTCCATTGGCACACAGCAGACTTGTCACACAGTGCACGAGTAAATAAAATATGAGTTAGTACATTTTCACCATGTAGCGCAGGGTGTATTTTACTTTTACGGCAGCATATTTTGCTCATGATGGAGGGCGAGCGCGAGAGAAGTCGAAACGCCTCCATAAATCATTCCCTGCGTTCTACCTCAAAAATAGTGCTCACATGATAAATGCGAGTTTACTGGAAGCATTTTAGCTCCGAACAATGAGTCTGTGTGTGTGCGTCTGCGTGTGACAAATCTGGAAGCATTTACATGGTCAGCCGCAGAGGCCTCTGTGATTGGACAAGCTATGTCACTCCTGGTCTTAAAAGGCTTTGCACAACAGCGAGGGCATCCGCGAGTCATCCCGCCATTTGTGGGATGAGAGATTCCACAGGATTCACCACGCAATTCGTTTCTATCCAAACTGCTTATTCTATCTGCAGGCTGTCGCAGACACATGATTCAGCTCGGTAATTTGTGATTGTGGTCCATAATCAATACCCATGGCTTTCTGGAGCTTCACACTGACTAATCCGGAAATGGATTTGTCAGTGTTATAGGACTAGCTCTGAATCACATCACTAACGCTCTGATGTGTGTATTGTATAGTATTGTGACTCAGGCACTCTACTGCTTGTGAACTGTGAACTTCATCATTTTGCTGTCTAAATGACTTGGACAGGGTACAGTATAATCCCGTGGCATAGGTTGCACATTCGCAAGCTTTACCACAGCGATTCACAGTCCCATTATTTATAATCTCCAAGACTTTAATTTGAGAAGATGTAGGTTTTACCTCTACTAGCCACTTAGTGACACTGTCCAAGTCAATAGTTTCCTCTCTTCTCTCTTCTGTTGATGTTGGAATAAACTTTCCTCTGCATGACTTGTTGTTATTTCACTGTGGGCTGAAAGAAAATAACCTCACATCATCTGCATCCTATTAAGGGTGCAGAGTGTAGGATCTGGCGGCATCTAGCGGTGAGGTTGCAGATTGCAACCAATTGAGACCTAATTGAACTTCTCCCGTGTGTAAAGTGTCTAGGACAACTACTGTGGCCGACGTGAAAACTAAAACTTTCTTATCCTCATGCTATTTACTCTGTTTTTCTTTCTTATCACTTACATTTTAAACCTATATTTTTTTGCCATTTTTTTGTTGGTGCATCAAGCTGTAAACACAAAAGTGACATATCATCACACTCAAGTTGATACATGTTTGCAATGTGTTAGCAAACAGTTCCTTATTCAGACATCAGAAGACAAGATGTAACCTAACATTAACATTCGTTTTGGAGTTTCTTGCCACCGAACGGGTGTAAAACCAACATTTACTCTCCTTTTAGCTCTGTTTTGGTCTCCAACAACTCCTGAGGGAAGTATCTGACTCTTTAGCTGCTAAATGCTCCACTGTGTTCATTAGCTAGTTGCTAACTATGTGTGCAATTTGGTGCAGGGCATCATCTGAGATTTTTCGCTGAAAACAGCTTCTTGCTGCATCTGGAAACAAGGTTGTTACGAGCAGTGTGAGACTGAACCAAAACAGCTAAGTTGCGGGCCATAAAAAACAAAACAATAAGCTGAAAGACGCTATAAAGGTCCATGGACATGCAGGGTCGGGTGATATTCTCTGAGGGTTCATCACTACATGAAACATATTTCACGTTACACATTGTATTTGATCATTGTTCTTATAAAAAATCTGGAATAGAGCAGCTTTAAGTAAAGTGTTTGCTTGTAATGTTTATGTAGAAATTACAGTAAAGATTATTGTGCATATACTGGAATTTGCACTGGGTGAGAGCATAAGCAAAACATGTCACAGGGCTGTGCGTGGAAGCTATTGATGAATTATACACACTTGATTAAAAATGGTGGACAATTAATCACCGTGCAAATCATATAAAGGATTATGTGGTGGTTATTCAAGTGATGGTGCAGCAGTAAATAGTCAAACAACTTCAAAATGTCAACAATGATGCATTTAAACATACATATACGGCTTGCTTACAAAATAAATTATAGTACTGTAGTATAATAACTTTTTTCCCCTCAACTCAACTGACAATATAAAAAAACAATATATTATAAAGTACTGCAGGGTAAATACTGCATATGATTATGTAAGATGATCAGGTAAGAGAGAAGAACAGATAAAAAAGGAGAAAGTAAATTTAAAGTCATTTTTTTAAAGATACAGTTTTGGAATGAAAAATCACGTCAGTGGTATGTTTACACGTTCCCTCTTGCTAGTGGATGTTTGGAGGTTTGTTATAAGCTCAGTGAAAGGCACGCAGGGCTCCCAGAATTCTTCATATCACCACATTGCTCCTTCTGTATTTCACAAACCCATTCCAAACAACCCCCCCTCTCCGCATTCAAGATAAATATGAAACCAAAAGGAGAAATTCATGCTTGAAGCAAGGGAACTAATCTCCCTGCTGCCTGTTTCATTCCTCTGTGTTTAATTGATAGAAATTGCACGCATCAAAGAAAACACACACTGAGATTTAATGGGCATAAAATGGACATTAGCATTTTAAAGAGGTGGATTAACACATTAATCCGGGCAATTTTCATCCAGCACTTCCAATGAGATCGTCACAGCGCGCGGGCTCCTAATGGAGCTTAACTGGCTTTCTGCTTTAGTGCTGCTCTCAGGGATAACAGCGAAACTTTTAGTTTTTGGAGAGGGGGAAAACGAAAGGGGCTTAATTTGTGTGATGGCTCTTTCAGAACTGAGCTTTCACTTGCAAGCGAACAGACGTCCACACGACACATTACACAAGTCGCGACAGTGCCACGGGTGTACTCCGAGACGCTGCAGAGACGTGGGGTTTCAGATGGTGAAATTGCCCGTGCTTGAGACGCCGTAATCAAAGGGGCTGTTGTTGGATGAACATCGTTGGAGTTGACTTTTCATCCATGCTGAACATGTGTGGTTTTGCTATGAGAGGTATTGAGCACAATCACTGCACACACAATAGGAGTACATGATTTTAGCATGATGTGAGGCGCTGGGTCTTGCGTTACGATCAAAGCACATCCAACCATCCAGCCAGATGAAACTCATTTGGGCTGTGCATCACATCTACATGTTGTTTTGAGACTCCCACACCCAGCCCCGAAGGTAGAAGATGCACTGCTGCGGATTGTTATTACATATAACTTGTCAAACCCAGGGAAGGAAGTGGCTGCCAGTTGGTCCCAGAGGAGCGTTGGCTGTGTTTCATGTGTGAGGGACGAACCCATGATGAGCACACACACACACACACGTCGTACCAGCGCACCCCATCATTAGTGACACAAACCCTCAGCGGCGGTGTTTAGACTACACTGAGCTCTCTTGATGCAACGTGTCCCCGTACAATGCTACGCACTTTCATTCCCGTCCCCGTACAGCTGCTCCTCCCTTTTGTTCGAGTCATTTACACCGCAGTTTGTGCACACACAACATGTAAGCCCCGCTGTACCTCCACGCAAAGAGAATGTAATGTAGGTCATCAAACAGAGCCGACTGGGAGAGCGCTGTTGTTTGTGAGCGGCGAGGCAGCCTCCAGAGTAAAGGACTGATGTGAAAAGAAGGAGGGGTGTTAAAAAAAAAACAACAGAGGCAAAAAAACACAATGGAACAAACAAAAGCTTCATCGACAAACTGTTAAAACGTAGAGTGCGTCTTGTTTTGGGTGTTGTCACTGGTGGGTAGAGGTACGGGAATACAGAAACACTGCTTTCTCTCCTCCCGTCTAATGCGCTCTGGTGAATAGTTTATGCTACGTACCTTCTTTTCACCTCCGCCGTACTTTCCGTCCCATTATCGCTCCGACATGAGATTGCACTCAAGACAATGTTGGGAATTTTTGATAACACGGATTGTGAAACTGAAACACTGTTTTGAATTAATAAACAACAGAGTATGGAGCTTTTAGAGCGGAATCCACCCTTTTTCCCTGCTGTATTATTAGTAATATTGCTTTTCATCCTCTGGCCTGTTGTCCGGCACCATCTGAGTAATATCCGAAAAAGCTCTCAGCTTCCTGGATGGGTATCTGAGATGGGTGTTTCCCCTAACATGCTCTGGCAGGGTGCTGTGATTTGAGTCACCCCTGAATCTGCAACACAAATGACATGTGAAAAGACAGGCTACACTTAAGGCATGGTTTCCCCATTCTCTCCTGCCGCTACCTTTGTCTGAAAGCCCGCGACATCTCCATACACAGGTGCTGTAAGTGTCTGGCCTAGATCGGAAGCAGAGTGGATACACGGCATTCTCATCAAGTGAGAAATCTTTTCAACGCAGTGGACACGGATGGAAAAGACTCTTTTGGCCAGGCATGAATTTATGGCAGTTTTATAAAGCTCTTGTCGCTCTGCCACAACCGCGCACTTCTTCCCGAACAAATACAGTAACTCAATCGGCCTTTCATTTCCAACACATGTTTACCAGATTAAGAAAAAGAGACCCCCTCGACCTCCTCTGTGAGAGATAATGTTCACATTCCTATGGCAACCGCTCTGTCATGGTCAGCGGTTTCTTGCCAGACAATAAAACACAAATGCCGGATGCTGATCCAAGATGTCAGGAACAACAACTCCCAAGTCTAACCTCGCTGATCATGATCCACATGATCCACCTTTTCCACGAAGTTCTCATCATTATGCAAACACAACTTTAAAGTTAATGTTTGAACCTCAAAATGGAAATGTTTCAAATGCAAGAAGAGGTCTGGTATGGATTTGATACGAGAGAGAATGAAAACACAAACACAGGAAGATGTTCACCCAGGGGGCTAACTATGGCCAGTATTTGTAACACCATCAAGTCTTTTCTTCATCCTTTGAGAATAATTACACTTACTGTTTCTGCTGCTCCGTCTGATTCATGTTAGCAGTCTGAGAGACAGCCAAGGCACTTGGACGAAAAGGACAGAAATTCATAGCGCAATGCTTGTCTTCTCATTTGCCTTGGCCGGGCTCTCGACAGCCTCAAAAAGCTGGTAAGCTCCGATACTTTGAACCGTATGATAAGGATCAGCTCAAGTCAGACAGACACTACGCTAAGAAGAATCCAATTTTACATAAGGGCTTTTCAAAGAAGTGCGACACCCGTAATTGAATATAGAGTACCCCGATCAAGTGATCAAAGCGGGGAGCTTGCAAAGTTAATGAAAATAAATAAAGCTAAAAAGTGCATTTCTCTTTAGTGACAGAGGGGTTTAAAAGGATGGTGTTTTATCCTTAGTGTTGAGACCTGTCTTTTAATAAGGATCATAATGAGGGGTTTCCTTTTTATATATATAAAAAAAAAAAAAAATCACAAGCATGCGAACGGGACAGAATTTGATTAGGACAGCCAGCTCTGTTCGCGTGCATGTGTATGGTGTGTGGAATAGATCCATCTATTCCTGATGTGGCTCCCAGCAGTCGACAGCTCTGCCAACCGTTGTCATTTTCTGGCAGCCAGATTACTCTTGGGGTGGCATTTTCACAGTTGTCAAGTGAGGATTTAATGGCCAATTATCCTCAGATAAATATATCTCTGCTGAGGAGAGGGAGCCACCGTAGGAGCAGGAGACTATCGCTTCTAATTGTGGGCTAAAGAAAGAGGGAAACATGTCTGGTCAAAGCCTCCAGAGACTGGCCGACTTCCTATATCCCTGCGCTGCTGCTTCATCAACGACCAGGAAGGCAGTTGGATCCCTCAAAATAAAATCTACTGTAAATCACGTATTACACTTGCAGCACAAAGTACACACACCGTCGTTAAACAGGGTGTCGCCATCCTCACTTTAACCAGAGCCGTGATGTCGATTGCTTTTTTTCTCCCCCCACTGGGTGTTCATGACAGGGAAGGAAATCGCTCACTGAGGAGACTGTTTAGACCAGTAGGATGACTGAAACACAAGAATGATGGGATTATGGAACGAAAACATTGAAAACCAAAGCGCCTTGCTGCTGGGCTACAGGGGTGACGTCAAGAAAAAAAATACTATCAGATGACAAGTAAGATTTTCTACACTGTAACAGTGAGGTTCACTGGTTTATTTAACCTACATAATATAAAATTTTATTCCAAAAACCTTTCAAATGTAATCATTTTTGAATATATATGTAAAAAATCAACCAGGTTTCACAGGAAGGTGTATAAATAGTACGACATTACAACATTCCGCACGCATTTTAGTCAGTTGTACGCCACTTTTCGCATGTCACTTGTACGTCACACAACAAAACTACGGTCACGTCCGCAGTAAGTCACAAGTAAGGGATAATGTACAGCGAGCCGGCCATTGTTGTGAAATAAACCCTGACAGGGTGATGCAGCACCCCGACGCAAAGTCTTGCATTGCCGTGTCGGGGTTTAATTCACAACAATGACCCACTAGCTGTGCATTATCCCGCTTATTACACAGCTACTTACTTAAGAAATCAATAATTTGACACAAAAACGGTCCGCCAGAGTCCAACATCAGAACTGTGCCCATTGCAACGGTCTGTTATACATAGCAACAGTCTGTTATACATAGCAACGGTCTGCTATAAAGAAATAACAGACCGTAGAACGCTATGATTGACCAATCAGAATTGAGTATTCAACAAAGCCGTGTAATAAATGTCACTAAAAAACACGTGACAAACGTCGCTAACATAACTTACAAAACAAAACAGCGGCCTTGAACGCCTGTCTCCTGGTTGAAAGTCCTGTGTTTGTTGGACCCATCCACTGCCTGCCATAATTGTTCTTTCTCACTTTTTTTCTACATCACTAAGGTCTGATTGTAGCATATTTACGAGGATGCGTTTACATTGCAGTCAGTACAGACTACATGGCGTGCAAATGACACGCGAAAAGCAAGAAAGACGTTCTTATTGCGCGATAAATGCCTTTTCCTGCGAACAGGCTGACAAAATCAACAATTCATGTAGATTTTAGCTTCCTTGATGTCAAAGTGAAATTTTAATTTACATGTTATTCATTTAGCTGGCACTAGTCAGAGCATCCAATGGTAAAAAAAACAAAAAACAAAGAGGGACACACCTGATCATGCATATGTGGAAAACGCTGGGCTACTATAACTATAAACTCTATATCCTACCTTCAGCTTCTACTTCCTCACTGAGCTCATCAGTAGTAACTCCTATAGGCTCTGGCTTATACTGGAACGGAGTAAAGTTTTGCGGCAGTGACAGAAACAGGCTGGTTTCAGGCCCGAGCATTATACAGACATACGTCTCTGTTGCTGCCTGGCAGGTTAGCGGTGTGTAGATGTCAATGGGGATAGCGGCTAACAGGCTGAGCGGCCCGCACCGACGTCACCTCAGGTTAATGACAGTGACAGTCTCAATCGCTGGGGTGGTGGGAGAGGATTTAATGCTTCCCCTTTGGCACCAGGAAGTGCTGATAATGATGCCGGGTGGCATGGAGCGTGTCCCTTCTGACATCAGCAATGATTTAAACTCCTGCAATGGTGAGCAAGTTCATACATATACACACACACACACACACACACACACACAGAGGCAGACAGGCACGCACACACAGTTATTCTGTCAAAATGGCACCTCACATAACCTATTGTCTTCTTTATTTTTTTTACGAGGACAGCACGTCAACAGATGAGCAAGGATAACCAATAAGATGGTTTTCAACTGTAAACCTGGGTCATGCACGGACATACTAATACCACCGCAAACAATACTAATGTTACATGCTACAATTGATTCACTGATAGGCCAACTTCTTATTATTGCTTGACTTATTGTACACAAACCATGAAAAAAGTAGATAATACAGAATTACAAAGACCAAATACTTGCCAAAAAGAAGTTTATTCAAGTGTGCTATTAGTATACTTCTTTTAAACTTAAACTAAGAGAGTATACTTTCAGTTTACTTTTTATGTACTTATCAGAGTTATAAGTATACATAAGTATACTTGGGCTCATACTGACAAGTATACAGAAAAGTCTAAGTATACTCTGCTCATACTGACAAGTATACTGAAAAATCTAAGTATACTTGGCTCATACTGACAAGTATACAGAAAAATCTAAGTATACTTGGCTCATACTGACAAGTATACAGAAAAATCTAAGTATACTTGGCTCATACTAACAAGTATACTGAAAAATCTAAGTATACTTGGCTCATACTGACAAGTATACAGACAAATCTAAGTATACTTTGCTCATACTGACAAGTATACTGAAAAATCTAAGTATACTTGGCTCATACTGACAAGTATACAGACAAATCTAAGTATACTTGGCTCATACTGACAAGTATACAGACAAATCTAAGTATACTTTGCTCATACTGACAAGTATACTGAAAAATCTAAGTATACTTGGCTCATACTGACAAGTATACAGAAAAATCTAAGTATACTTGGCTCATACTAACAAGTATACTGAAAAATCTAAGTATACTTGGCTCATACTGACAAGTATACTGAAAAATCTAAGTATACTTGGCTCATACTGACAAGTATACAGACAAATCTAAGTATACTTGGCTCATACTAACAAGTATACTGAAAAATCTAAGTATACTTGGCTCATACTGACAAATATACAGACAAATCTAAGTATACTTTGCTCATACTGACAAGTATACTGAAAAATCTAAGTATACTTGGCTCATACTGACAAGTATACAGACAAATCTAAGTATACTTTGCTCATACTGACAAGTATACTGAAAAATCTAAGTATACTTGGCTCATACTGACAAGTATACAGACAAATCTAAGTATACTTTGCTCATACTGACAAGTATACTGAAAAATCTAAGTATACTTGGCTCATACTGACAAGTATACTTGGCTTATAGGCCTACTTGAGAAAATGATAATGAAGTATTCTTGCCTTATAGACCTACAGAAAGGTATACTTGGAGTTGTGCGTTTTAGTAGAGTACCTATTAAAGTGTAGAAACTGGGTAACGTTTCAAGCCAAACTATGTGTGAAAAGGTTTTTAGCAGCTAAATTTGTCATACATAGAATACTTACTGCAGTGGCGATTAGCCCAGTGCTAGCAAGCTAGCTCTGACATACAGTAGCGTAACCAACAGCAAGAATATTGAAGCTACGAATGTGACGGCTATTTTGGATAGATTTCAATAAGAGTAATTGGCTTTGTGACAGCAGTCCTCCGTTTTTTGTGCAGCATTTTTGAGCTACCTTGCTAACCAGCTATTAGATACAACCATGTGCAATGACCTGTGCTACACATGCCACAGTCTAAGCATGTCAAACTAGGAGTCAGACACATTTTATGCACATAGCTCATTATTTCAGATTGTAACATACAATCCAGTGGTGTGTTTTAAAAAAAAGTCCAATTACAATTCAACATCGGGCTGTCACAGTGCACATCAATAAGCTGTGAACGTATTATAAGCTACTTTTTCTGTCAATTATTGAACATCGCCTAGGCCGTATAGTACTGTTGCTAATATTAGCTTAACGGTAATTGTAAATGTAATACATTGATTTATTGAGGATGATATTTTGAACTCTCAACATGGCTGTCGCCTATTGGCATCACTGATTATTTGCAGAAAGAATGAGAAGGAGCACCCAAGAAAAGATGCAACTAACGATCATTTTCATTGTTGATTAATTTGTTGATTATTTTCGCGATTAATCGATTAGTTATTTGGTCTATAAAATGTCCAAAAATTGTGAAAAATGGCAGTGATAAGTGATTCCCAAAGCCCAAGATGATGTCCTCAAATATCTTGTTTTGTCAACAACTCAAAGATATTCAGTTTACTGTCGTAGAGAATTAAAGAAACCAGAAAATATTCACACTTAAGAAGCTGGAATCAGAGAAGTTTATCTTTTTTTCTTAAAAAATTACTGAAACCGATTAATCGATTATCAAAATAGCTGCCGTTTCATTCAATAGTCCGTAACTAATCGTTTAATCGTTGCTGCTCTAATTCACTGTATTCCTGTTATCTAACCGACTGTAGCCATCATCTGATGCTGACATGTTTGCTAAAAGTTAACACCTAACTTAAAGTGTGATCTTGTCCTTGGTACAGGTGTGATGTGTGTGCTCTTCCTACCACCTGATGTAAAGTAACCTCAGTGTAACCGATCAAAATTAAACTGAACATTTTTCCTCCCCGTTGCTACATTGTTCGTGCTCACAGTCACTATTTCTCCTCTCTAAATTGAGGCTTCGCCCATGCGTTCCGCACTACGCTCCTCTTCCTCTTCCTCTTCTCTCCTGCCTCCACTCTTTATATTTACATTATCATCATTGACACTGTAATGATCGGTGTGATTATGCATGCGGACGGGGCTGTGAACGGGTGTGTTGACACGGTGTTGACAGGCTGGCGCGGTCACATCTCTCCCACTGTCTCAGGTGGGGAGCTCTGGTTATGCACAGCCTTCATTTAGATTCGATTACAGTGATGCACGCCTTATGGGTGTCACTTCTCTTCCGCTTCACAATTTAGGGAGAGAGGATGGGCAGTAATTGTGCTACCTGGGCGCAGAAGCCCTGGTGGCAAATCAAGCAGCGGGTGCGCGATGGCATATCGTCTGGCTGCCTTTTTCCCGGCTCATTTATTTGCCTCCAGTTGTCAACGCGGGAATATCACTGTGTGCAAATTAGCTAGAGCCTGGCCTTCAAGGAGTGCACGTTGCCTCTTCCCGCCCACCCCACCCGAGTGACGCCTGTTATGTCCAATTACACACCCAGTAGCTGTGATTAGCATGTATAACTAGCATCTTCAGCATGCATACGTAGAGTGCGCACGTGCATTCAGGTACACAGATACACACAACCTGCAGAACAGAGTCTCCTCTGGGTTTTCATCTCCTTTAAGCTTTCTAGTGGCCCACAATGAGCTGATCAGCTATCAGCTAATAAGTGACAAGCTATGTACAACATGTACATATTTTGCATCACATCTAAGGCGCATCATCTCCTCTTAGAGGCAACGCAGTTGAGCATCGATATCACACTTACAAACAATACTATTATGTGACATTATGACACATATTCCCAAAGTAAAAGAATCTGCTGGGAACAGAAGATCACAGTTTCTTCTCTATAGTCAACAGAGTGAATTCTCATCCTACCAGCTCCCAAAGCCTTTGGGTATTGCATATTGCAAATAGCCTACAGCAGCAGCGCAGCAATGTGGAACAGAATAGAAAAAAAAAAAAAAAACACGCTGGTTTCGGTTGGTTAAAAATGAAATGTTAGATCTGTAGCGTTTACTGTCGTACAGTTGTTGTTATTTCAGTCTGTGGATATTTGTGGCGCGTCTCTCGACATGGCCCCGACCAAAGAGGCAGCATTACTCAGGCTCTGGCCACATGTGAGCCGCACATTACGGCGAGCTGCGCTGCGCCTCTGACCACCCCCGCTCTTTAAACTGCAGCGAAAAACAAAAGGAGACAGAGAGTTCAAAGTGGTGTCTGTTTTGTGTGTAGTCATGGTGGCCTGCCTTCGGATGCTTTCATCATATCTCCCCGTGATGCCACAGTGCCCAGAGGGGGTGATGTCACGGCGAGGTCAATGTCAAATATGAAAGAGGGAGAAGTGGCTGCCAAGGACTTGTGGGGGAGAGAGAATAATTTAACCAGAAGTGTCCTGAGATGGGAGGCAAGAGAGGCACCATGTGGCACATTCGCCTACGCGCTCAGGCCTATATGCTGTCAGGCCTCGAGGTCCGGGGATGCAGATCGTAAACCACATGCTTCCGTTTATGTCTCTGTCACTCTTTGTCTCTTTCTCTCAGCCTATCTGGAACGTAGTCAAATGGACAAAGTGCTCCGCGAACAAAGGGAGCATTGGTATCCTCAGCGCGACGCTTACTTGCTCGGAGCAGCTGTGGAAATGTCAAACGGGGCCGAGATGAGAGAAGTGTCGCGAGCGGAGCGAAACTGCTGACACCTCATTTCCTTTCATTCCCAGTTCTGAAGCTACAGAACGTTTTTATATATGTGTAGGCCCTATCTCCCGTCACTTGTGCTTTCCACCCGACATCAACCGTAGAAACACAACACATGCTATCACGCAAACGGCTTCTTGTGAGCCATTTGTTCTGCCGTGGCGGCGTGCTCTTTGTTTGAACCTGAGCCGCCTGTTTCTCCCCCAAATCTACTTTTTTGCGAGGGAGTACAGACGCTGTTATCCAGACCGGCTGAAGGTTGTTCTGTATATGAGTGTGTTGTGATTGCTGTCTCTACTATCACAATTCTTTTCTTCACCCCCTGAAAACGTAAATCTCATGTTTTAAAGATTCCTTTAATGGGAATCAAAGTCTAAATATTTCAATGCAGCTATTTTATTATTCAGTAGACTCACATGCATTTCCAGCCATTCTGACTGCGAGAAATCCATGTGCCTCCCGTCTTAGCGGCGCAGGTACATGGCTTCAGCCGGCAATATTACAAGGATTAGCATGGCATATGAAATATTTAGTGGATTTCTTTCTCCCCTCCCTCTAAAAACCTAATAAATCAAATGACTGCCAAATGTCATTAAAGTGATGGTCTTTGACTGGGTAAGAGAGAGTCCCTTTTCATATTCAAATTTGGGGTGGAAGAAATGAAAGAGCGGAAAAGGTTACTTGGTTTAGCTGACAACCCCCAGTGCCCCCGACGCCGATGGGTGAAGACTCGAGGAAGGGCAGATGGAAGGAGGAAGAAGGAGTAGTGGGGACGCCGTGACAGAGGAGGTATTGTGTGACATGCCAGCCGGGCGTCTTCGTGGCATTGGTCTCCTGTTGGCGCAGGCAGGGCGTCTGGCCTGCTGTTTTGATTAGTCAAAGATGGATTTTTTTCCCCACTTTTCTTTTCTGTTTTTTTTGGAGCGAGGTGTCACCTCACAGCGGATCACAGGCAGGGGCTAGTGGGACAACCAGCTGTCTCTGTCACCAACTGTCACCAGCATTGTCTCTCCTCCCTCACTGGCTGAACAGATGACGGACACTTGAATGGCAGGCGCCCACACTGCCCCCCCGAACCCAGCATACAGAGGAATCATCGATATTCATCCCCTCGCCCACCTCCAGCCTCCCTTTTCTCTGTTTTGAGTCATTCATATGTAAACGCAGAGATAAAACATATGGTGCTAATTTGCAACAAATCAACGGTGACCCGGGCTGACTTTCCACTCCGGATATTCATAGAGAGAGTTACTCGGCGCCCAGCACCTGTCTGCGTTTGAAGCCTTGCCTTATTCATTACCAAAGTGTGTTGGCAAAGAGTGTCAACAAAGGCACAGCAGGCCTATAATTTGCATTCTTCCTACAAGGTGACATAATGATGTAAATTATCAAAGAAAGCTGATTTTGTGTAAGACGCCGAGGTTGTTGTAATGCCATTGGCGTTGGTCTCACGAGACTATTTGAAAAGGGAATTATAATAGATACACGAGGTGCTGTTTGTTACCTTAACTCCAAAGGGAAATCAGCTTCAAAATCATGTGAACTCATTGAATGGCAGCTGTCCCCATGTCGACACCTCGTCAGAAATGACAGCGTTGATCTGAAGAGGGATGCAATGAGCCAAACAAACTTTGATTTCACTCCGCTTACATCATTAGAGCCACTCATAAGGTCACGGCGTGAGGAATCAGATTGAGGAACATCATGAAAAACATAGCTGGATTAAAAGGAAACAGCGTTGACAAAGTTAATATCCATTATACATCAAATTGATCATGTTAATTTTGAATAAGTCAGAGGTGTGAAATATTCATGTGGAGCTGTCCAAAGTTTTTTTTTTCTTCTATTCCTTTTCTCTCCTGCTTCTTCTTCTCTTCCAGTTGACTTGACTTTCTTCTCCATTAATTATCATGCCCAGGAGGTTTTTCAGGGAGAGGAGCAGCCATCAGGCTGAATCATCTTGACAAGGCGGCATGGCCCAATTACACCAGTGCTCCGCCGGGCTTTGATGTGGCGGAAAAGCGGAGAGATAGGGGCAAATTGCACAGCCATATTATGGTAATGATCTGATTTAATCCTGCCACTAAACTTTATGTAGCTTGTTTAAAGAAGATGCTAACGCTAATTACAGAGGTGCACAGAGGTGCTGGGTGGGATCGGGTGGAGAGGGCTGAGCCGAGGGGCCTGTGGCGGTGGCGGGCGGCGGTGGCTGGTGGGAGTTTCGAGTCTACAAAGTGCAGCTCATAAATGTTGTAAATGAAAATGAGACAAAGTGGACTTATTTCCGTTTAATTATACATCCAGCGCAGGTGAAAAGGTCAGGGGTATAGGAGGGCATGCGCGCCGGCTCCAAACCTGTTGGGCTACCGTTGTTAATTAACACATCGGAGGATGGAAGTTAGAGAGAACGGGAAAGAGACCGAGACGGGAGGAAAGGGAGAAGCGGGGAGGGGGGTTAGAGAGGGGTGTTACAAGGAACGCACGATAATATCAGCCTGTAATTAACTTGTCACTTCAATTACAGCCCCTCAGATTGGAATTGTCTTGGGTTATGGCGCCGGGCCCTGTCTGTATGGTTAATTAGTCTGACGAGTAGCCGCCACGCTCCTCTCCGCTCTCCACGCCGTCACGCCTGCAGCAACTTCGGTTTATTGTTCCCGATGATTGACTAGCATGCAGCGGAGAGCGGATCAAACTCCGGAGAAGGGGCGCGACTGATCAGCTGTCAGAGGTAAAGCGAGGAGACAGACGGAGTGGCAGCACCACTGAGGGCTGCTGAAACCTGAAAGCTTTGTATTTAAAGTGTTAATGGATCAATCGTTCACTGCTTTGAGTTCAATAAGGCGAGCTAACCTTGATGTGAACCCACCTGTGGACCATTTCCAACCATTATTATAAGAGAAAAGGAAATAAATAGCAAAACCCATAGATGAATTCATATAGGAGTTTTCTTTTTCTTGTTTATCGGACCACGAGCCATTAGTGCACGTGGAGATATGAAAGCAAATATAAATATCACACTGACAAATCGCAGACTAGAGAGCAGTCACAAAGTGTCCTTGTATGAACAGACTTATCTTTGATCCTGTTTGTTCTATTCATAAGGAAAACTGTGTATATATCAATAGGCAGAAAAAAGTAAACACAATTATCCATTTGCATTATGCTCAGGAGGAGATCAAAGATATTTAGCATTGTTAGATAGGTTTTTAAACTTTTTAAATGCAAGTGAAGCGCTATAAATATACATTAGAGGGATTGTTGCAGTATCCGCGACGGTTTTGTCCTCTGCGTTACCTCTCTCCACCAACACGAGGACATCTCCTGGGACGCCGAGGGCCTCTTTGTAAGGATTCATCACTTACACAGGCAGTCGTGTGTACTATCACAGCTCTCGGTGTAACTCTTTGAAATCTCACTGTTATGCAGAGCCTGCACTTGTGAAGGGCTTGTGAAGATGTGTCGAGCATTTTGACACAGGTATAATCCGCACCGGGCCGGAGTGTTTTCTCGAAGTCTCGGAGGAAACTTTGACAGTTCTCAATACTTCTAGTCTGTGCGTTTATTTCAAGAGACAAATGTATAAAAAGACTCCAAATTGGCAGTTATGCTAAAATATTCAAATAGTATTGAGCTTTACTTAATAATGCAGCAGCAACTTATCGGAGTAAATGTCACTTTTTCAAATGGAGGATATACTTTCTTTTTCATTACACTCATTTCAGGACATTTTCAACCTGTCTCAGTCAATTCATGTGCATCTGCACTTCATACTGTTACAGATGGACTCACATCGCTCCCCACTTGATAGTCTACTCCGGGAACTATCACATTCTTCCACACTAATATATTGTATAGCGTGTGGTATCAAACAGCTTTGAAGTGAGGAAGTTGTTGTTGGCTGACTCCTTCCTTTGTCTCTTTCTTTCCACTTCTGTCTTGTTGTTGCAGACTTGGCAACAAGATTTAAACTCCGAACAGAAAGGTTCTGGACATCCAGATCAGGTTTAAGCCCAGAGCCCGGAGCTCTATTGCTGTGATGTGAACATCACTAACCACCGAGCCACCTTGCCTCACACCATTATCGCAGATATTTGACATTTTCTTTCAACTTCACTTTTTTTTCCCAACTTTGCATATATATTAAATATAAATGTAATGCAGTCTGTCATTGTGAATGTAAGAAATCAATATCACTAATATTAACGTTGATACTTTAAAACAGCCATGTGTTTCATATCAATCTATGCCTTTCAGAACATGGCAAAAGCAAAGACACGAGGGAGTATTTTGTTTCTTTTTCATGTTAATAAAATAATAGTATGAACGAGTCTACATCCATGCTAGCCTAGAACCTAGAACCTAGAACCTAGAACTTGGGCACAGTGGTGCTTCGAGCTAAATGCTAATATCAGCAACATGCTCATAGTGACATGCTGATGTTTAGCAGGTATAATGTTAATCATGTTCACCGTCTTATTTTAGCATGTTACCATGCTAACTTTCGCAAATTAGCAATACACACAAAGTACAGCTTAGGTCGATCAGAATGTCCTTAGTTTTGCAGGTATTTTGTCATACCAACCAATATAAATCCACCCGTGTCATTATTAGACGGTCACATGAATGTGTGTACTAAATTTCATTGCAATCCATCCAATAGTATTTTAAATAGTTTGCCAAAAAACAAAAATATCAAACTCATGGTAGCGTTAGTGGAAAAGTGAGAGGAGAAAAATGTCCTGGCAATTAATTAAGTTGTTGTTGAAATATTTAAGTCTGGACCAAAATGGTGGGCCAACGATCAACTGACTGACCGACAGACATTTCCATCCTTGGAGCCACACACAGCTAGCTTGGCTAAAAACAAGGGGATTTGTAAAACGTCAATCAAGGTGGAAATTTAAATCTTACATGAGGCCTGTATTGGTTACCACATTTCAGACGACTAAGTTCAACAAGGACTTAATACAAATCCAACAACCACTAACACACATATTCAGGCATCAACATGTAAATGCATGCTTTAAATCATAAAAGCTTCGTAAAAGGTTTGGAAGTTTGGAAAGAACTGAGAGGGTTAGTTTGTTTTTTTTGAAGTGGGGTTGTACAGTATGTATACTCCTGTGTTCTGCAAGGTAAAATGACTGCTTTTGTGAATGTAGTCTGGTGGCTTTGAAGAGAGTGTTATAACGGCTTCAGTTACCCGTCTGAAAGGGGTGTCTGATGGCGAGGTAAAGTGTAAAAACATATTTTAATCACCTAAAAATGAGTTTAAGTGTACTGTATATATTGTATATGTAGCAGCGCCATCATGCAGAAATCTATGTCAGGTCATGTGGAAATTTATTTTTAAAAAGACTTGGGAAAATAGTCTTTTAATGCTAAAACATACATACTTTGACCAACATTTTATTATTATGATTTTAATTCATAAGGAACACCAATGTGAAGCTCCAGAATGATATAAAAAAAACTCTCAATAAACCCCGAAATAATGGACCCGCCCTTTAAGTAATGGTAGCTAGACTCAAATGACCATTTAACAGTAATCCTTAAATCCAACTCAAACAGCAGACACATGGTTATGCATTTCACCATACATCATCAAGTTGAACTCACAGCAAAGATTTAGAGCTTGATAGATTGTAGTCACTGTGGAATAGCCGGCGATAAAAAATAGCAGTTACACCCTCGAACAAAAACATTGTTTTTCTGTGAGCGTCTGCCATCAGAATATGTCATCCACTTGAGGTTACGCTATCCCGGTCACTGAAGAAGTCTTGGCTACGAGGGGCACGGGTGGTGGTTGCACAAAGCCATGATGAGGCTTCCTCTCCGCCTTGTTCTCCTTACATGTATCCGTCAGCCTTGTGGCCTTCAGAACTCAAGCCCAGAAAGCCCTCTGGGGCTCGTTCTGTCTGACACTGTCATTACTGGACAACATACAAATGTTGTGGTTTACAAGATTGACAACAAAAAGAAATCGTGTTTCTTTTTCTCGTTTCAGTGAGGCAGCGTGATTGTGCACATATTTACTGGAAGCGAAATGATCCATGAAAAAGTGGACGACCTATCAATCAAATCTGGCAACGGAAAGTAAATGAAAAAAATAAAAGAGCCTTGTTGATTAGACTCAAACCAAAGATTTATGATTCGTCTGCCTGCCATTGCACACTCTCTGTGTCTGGGTTCATGGTTTTCCTTTTTTGGGGGATTTTTATTGTCCAGTTTTTGTTCTTTTTTTTTTACTATATGGTGCGTTTCAGTTGAAAGAAAGCAGCCATCAGTCTGAGAAAGTGATAATTGTCAGACTGGTCTGGTTCTGATATAGTGGCAGTCATCCGTATGGAGTCCACCTCACCAGCAATGACAGCAGCAACGGAGAATGCGCACCTCATGAATAAGCCGGCATGCCAAACCTCTGCAGCAAGAGGGCTACATTCAAATGAGCTCTGTTATCAAGCTCCTCCGTGGTGGCTTGCCAATGGCTGGACTGCTAGCATGGCCGCCATCCAATAGCGAAAACCCTTTGATCAGTAATAACCAATACTACAGCACGGCAGCGTCATGGGCCTGAAACTGAAGCTTGTACTATTCTTTTCCATCTTGCAACTTGTTTACAAGTTATTAAGGAGCCTCTTTGTAGCCGTCAGTCGGTGTAATTGTCATTGACGGCGCAGTTTGGCCCAGTGACACTCGGGAGATGCCTACAAAATGTGATGAAGACAAGGCTTTGGAAAATTCTGCATCTGCGAGGGAATTGGGTTAAAAGGCAAAATTAGTCTGACAATTACTTCGTGACGGTGCCGTTAAGTCCATGCACAAAAAAAACAAAAACACAAGGTATTGAACTGATTAAAGTGTTACCCTTTTTTTCTACTCCCTGGGAGGATCAAACATAGAAGTTCAGCCAGCTTCTTTTAGTGCTGCCATAAAAGTGTCCCTTCCCTTGCAGACATGATGTGAGAGCTGGAGAAGTTCAATCCCTCGTGTTGTTTGAAGATTACAGTATCTTTATGGGCATGTAGCGAACGTGCATGTGCAGTAACAGAGCTGTAGCCTTCATATTAAAACAACCAATGGTACTTGAACCAGCCTCCTGTGAATTTTGGGCCAACACATTCCATGTTGGTACTGTTTAAATTAGGATTTTTATGCGTTGTTTCCACATGAGGATAGTATATACATACATTACAAGAGTAGTTAAAGAACAAAAGGGTATTCTAGTCTTGTCCAAAGTCCAGTTTATTCTCTCCCATGTGACGGGGTGCAATGTTCATATTGAAAAGTTATCCTAAAGAGAGTAAGAATACAACCATAAAGTTGTCACAGTTCACAAACTGTGCAGAGCCTCTTTATGAGATGACGCCACAAATACCAAATCTGTCTGTTATTGCAAGTGACATTGTCATTATGCACTGACGCAGCATCCCTGTTCCAGTGGGGCATAAAAATGTCCTACTAAATCGGCAACATAAACACGCTGATAAATTACATTTATATGCCATCAAGCTGCGACATTTGCTGACACCAAAAATGTTTCTCCAGATCTGCCGAGGCGATGGTTCTCATTATCCAGCTGAGGAGTGAGCGCCGCCGGGTTGTTAATGAAAAATACACAGACAGTGACCTTTGTAAAGTCTCCCTGCAAATGACAGAGTTAACAAACTCCAGTCGGGGCGCAGTGGAAGCTGGGAAAGGAGGGAGAGGGCCTTGCTTGCTCGAGATACATTTACGTTTTATCCGTCTGAATCCTCAGGTTGCTCGCGTTCGATGGGCGCTGACAGGGTCAGAAAGGTCAGAGTGGTCGCTAACTCCTGTCTCTGCTCCAGAAATCACAGCTGCGGAGGGAGGAAACCTCAGGCCTGAGCTGGGCCCAGGCACCAGGGGAGTTGGAACAAGTCGAAAGACTACGGTTTGACTCCATAAAGAGTGCGGAGGAATTTCTATAATGGCTAATGTCTTAATTAGCCCATAAGAAATAATAGAGCCCAGGACTGAAACACAGCACGCCAAATCATGACAAAATGGCGGTAACGGTTCACTTGGATTCCTAAAAAACATGCAACTCATTAAGCATCGGGGTAACAGGCTAATTTCCTATTTTGCAGACAACGTTTATAGGGCAAAATCCAATGCAACGTTTTTATTAAACATAGGTGTGTCCAGCAGACAGCACATAAAAAATGATATTTTGTTTCCTTTTATGTATCCAGATATGCAAGCTGGTCCTCTTGTGGTATTATTGTACAACTGTAAAGGCGCATTGAAAAACAATTAGAGGATTTACTGCCAAGTATCAAATTAAACCGCCTGTGACCTCTGGGTTCACTCAGTCATTTTCATAAATCCTTACTTGGACTGATTTATTGAAAGACCTTAAAGACGGGTTACCAGACGAACTGTGAATTTGCTGAGTTGATGATGGCACCATGTTTTTTATATACCACAGCCTATTTGGCTCCTTTGGAGCTTAGCTGATCACTGCTGATGAAAGGGTCAACACAATGACAGTTGGTATATGAGATGCAATCAGCCCTGGGACCATTAATGCTGGGGTAATCATCCTTTATAGTGGTACCGCTTTATAAAAGATGTACACAGCAACACAGGATTATTGTGAATGCAATCAACTTTGACAAGCCATGGGTGGAGCTCACCACATCAGGATAATTAACATAGTGTCAGTGGTGTCGTCAATCCTGCATGCAGTATTCTCCATTAACTTCCAGATTGTCTTTGTGCTGTCCTGTGTTATCGACATAGCCTGTATATAAGAAGTGGACAAAGTCCTCGTGACGTCACCCATTGGTTTGTGTACTGCCGTTTTGAAGCCTCGAGTTCGACATTTTAGCTGTCGCAATCTTTGTTTCTGGGTTTTTGCAACCAGAAGTGACACGATACGCGTGAAGCTAAGTACAACCGAATGTTTAATAAGACATTGTTATGTGACCAAAATGTTACAATTAACAGACTGGACAACTCCGTGGTAGCGAACTGTCAGTCACAAGGTAGCCACGCCCTAAAGCATCCCCTGCTTTATGGTCTATTTGACTCTAAATGGGACCATAATTTACTAAATGAACATCATGCTGTATTGAAGACAGGGTTTACGCTAGACTGTTTTTTGACGGCCAATATGGCCATTAATATTCTGGGATTACGGCCATATAGAACAAATACTGGACATATGTTTTAAATATTCATATATAATAGACTAAATTTGACATAAATTGAAAATAAGTTAAATGGAGAAGCGATTTAAAAAATAAAATAATAGGCTGTCCGATTTCCGCGTTAGTCAAATTAAAAATAGTGTTGTGTGGCTCGTAGGGCAGTAGCCTACTGAATAGTTTGAAGCTGTATTCATAACATTGACATTCAAATTATTTAAATATCTTACCGAAACATTGTGTTCAGTCCACCTTCTCTTCTCCTTTCTCTCTCTCTCTCTCTCAAGCATGCACTCACTCACAGCGAGCAGCGCTGCACCGTACTCCTCGTCTCTGTCATTGTCTCAGCCTGAAGTCCAAAAGTCAAAATTTATTGAAGAAGCATAGATGTAATCATTATTTATATCATCACCGTAGTGGCGTGGTCCGAGCCATCTTGTTTGTTTGGCATTTACACAGTCAGCTGGCTGTGTAAGAAGACCAGCTTTTTTCACACACAAATCGGACAGCTATGAGGAGATATTCACAAAATATATTATTGATATTGGCAAAAAGCGTATTATTGGATTAGAAGCACAGCAGAGCGGAGGCAATCACACTTTTGTATAATATAAGTTTATATTTAAGTTGTCATGGCAACATATCTTACAATATTATTTAATATGCTATTAATGAATTAATTTATTTGGCATATCTCCCAATGGACATTTTGGCCATTGATGATTTAATCTTCCCGACAACCGCACGTGATACCGGCAAAAAGTCGTCATATGTCGGCTAAAGTAAACCCTGATTGAAGAAGACTTGAAACGATTGAGACCATAACTCATGTTTACAATGTTTACTGCGGTAATAAATCAAGTGAGAAGTAGGGTAATTTTCTCATAGACTTCTATATAATCAGACTTCTTTTTGCAACCAGAGGAGTCGCCCCCTGCTGGCTATTAGAAAGAATGCATGTTTAAAACACTTCCTCATTGGCTTCACTTTACAGACCCGGAGGCAACCCACTGGTTGTCAATTCAATCCATCTGGAGCACAAAGAAGCTCCAGACAAAAACTATTTTCAGACCCTAGCTGACCACGTCTGTGCTCTAACACTGCCTCAGAAGTTTTTGGGGAAATGTTTCAGCACTTTGTTGAGTTGTTCTTTGCTCCATGGCAGGTGCCCTTTCTCACGCTCTCACTGAGACCATATGGGCCCGTCCAGCCTCAGCCTCAGCCTGCACCAGGCTCGCTGCCTGCCAAAGCCCTGTCACACCTGAGTACAGAAGATCAAAGAACCCTGCAGTGTCTACAACCCCACAGCTGCTGCACGTGCCAAACTTCCTTCTCTGCTCCACTTCCTTTGCTTTCAGCACATGTGTTTCCAAGGTTGACCACTAATCCTCCATTTATGTGTATTATCGGGTCCCTAGAACTCGCTGGAGTGACAGCTCTGGAAACTCTCAGGCGTGTCGCTGTGTCTTCAGCGTTGTTATCCCCTCTGGTTTGTTCAACTGTTGGTCTCTTTGTTTGTTTGTTTGTTACGCCTTAACTGTGGAAAGCCACATTCGGAGAGAAGGATGAGGAGAAGGCTTTTGCGATCTCACTCGGCCAAACCGTAACCAGCGAGGCATAATTGTCGTTGGGGTTTCCACTTGTAAAACAATGGCTTTGGCCAGCTTTGGAGGCAGCTTTTCGTACCAGCCAGCTGAAGAGAGGAGTGTTTTCTGCTCAGCGCTGAATTAAAGCTCCAAATTGGGACTGTCATTAGAGAATTCCTCAGGGACTGCTAACTGCTGACTCAAACCAAAGCAAGAGAAACCTCTGGGGCAAATAAATATCCTAGATGCAGCCATGTATCTGAGCAGCAAACAAACAAACAAATTAAAAATATCGCCGTGTGATTAAACAGCGAGAGAGAAAGCTATTGATTGTCACTTGGCTTGCAGAGATTTTTAAATTGTGTCTACCACTTAACGGAGCAGACATTGGCGCGAGGAGGGACAACTTGAGATTAAGTTCATGTCTTCTGCAGCTCAGTCGTCATCTAGCAAGCAGTGTTTAAGTGATCTTATTGACTCCTGCAGATGCACTCAATCTAAGTTAACTTTTTTGTAGCCAGGATTGATTTGGAAAAAAATCACCAGGGGTCCCTTTAATGCTCTAAGCCACATTAATTTCCACTGGGAAATCCGTCTTTGTCCTTTTACATCAAATGAAATGGAGATTTATTTGTACTTTGCTATGCCCATAATGAAGCTAACTCCAAAATTATTACCAAGTATGTATTGTGTGTGTAGTTATAATGAATTACTGAATATTATACATAGGTTTATTTAATAGTGATGTGAATACTATAGAATACTTTCTGTTGCAGCTTTCCGCAGCCTCTTCCAGTAAAGAACGAGTAGATTATACAAAGTTTAGAATATGCAATGTAAAGTGAGTGTGCTAAATTGACATTCAAAGCAATTCTGTAACTATCCAAACTTAAAGGGATACTCCAGCAATTTAGTATTGCACTTTCAAGAAACTGGAGGACTCGCAAAAGATGAAGCAGCAGAGGCTGAGAAGAGGAGAGAAGATATCCTGACCTTTAGTTCTTAATATGGATCAAGCTCCAAGAACACAGGATCATACATTTCCCATAATGCTTAACAGCGTCTTTCCTTGCCTCCTAAATTCCAAATACTTTCAAACCCCACACTCTGCAGGTTTTCTGTTAAAAACTTCTTTTATTACAGTATTACTATTCCCAGCCATAGACAGTATATAAGAAATGGACGTAGTCATCATAACGTCAGCCATTGGTTTGTTGACTGCTGTTTTGAAGCCTCGACTTCGGCATTTTGGCCATCGCCATCTTGGTTTTTTGCAACCCGAAGTGACACGAGAGGGTACAATAGAACGCTGAATAAGCCATTTTTTAGGTGACCAAAAAGGTTATAATTAACTTTCATGAACTGAAAACACACTGTGAAAGGGTTAAAGTAAAAGACAGACAACTCCCAGACCGGACAATGTCTCGCAGCAGAAGTAGGCTACTACTTGATGAGTAAACTGAACTTCAACTGGACCGCCTATTGTGAGAGGTGAACATATATATATATACGTATATGAGACATGCAACTTTAAAACCTCCTCCAAACAACAGTATCAAGAATATTATCTACAGTCTATGCACTGACTAAGGACAGATGCTGATCAGCTTTATGATCAACAACTTATTTTGTTTTGTAGGAAGAAATGTTGATCAGATGTTTGGAAGAAATGAAGTACATCATAAAAATCCAAGCATATTCATTTCTATTGTAGACAATGGCAGCAGTGTTTATGGAACTGCGTAACAGAGAAATACTGTAATTATACTGATAATTTACTAATCATTGCATGTAAAACGTGGAAACCATGACAGAGTTCACTCAATCTGTGCCCAATATTTGTATCAGATGCAGATGTATGCTTTGAATAAACTATAATTCGGTGAAAAAAAAAATATTGCTTGCTCGCATAACTGATATTCACTGTACCATTACCGAGACACAAGCAAGGCCACGCTTTTATTTTATGATGCAGATGTTTATCAGAAATGAGTCACCGCTCCTTGGCACTAAAAAGCTGCACTGTGATGTACCGGCGTTGTTGTCTGACTGCCAGATGCAGCGGTCTCAATTTAATGTTTTCATGACAACTGTTAAATCTCTGCGAAGCCACAGCGTTAGCATATCCCTCAAGGTCAGATATGGACCATCGTTCCAGAGTTTTCCGTAAAGAGTCGCGTTCAAGATGTTGCAGTTTCATCCTGAAATGAGATATCTCTTATTTGAATGCCTGCGTCTCTGCATGGGGTGGATGGATGTCTTAGGAAAGGACTGATTACAAAGAAAAATATCAAGACAATATGGTATGATAGCGGGTAACTTTTATTCGCATTCAAAAATAACACAGAGTTTTGGATTGTAACACTGATTTTTTCCAAGATATGATATCTATTATTCCCTTTTCGTGACCTTGCTTTCAAATGTAATAGATCCCAGGTTAAGAGTATATATTTCCCACTGATTTACAACTTATCACCCCAAGACTTCAAAGGGTATTTCTTCAACACTTTTTGCAAAATAACTGAAAATCAGCATGGTTACTTTTCCAGGCCGTTATTGGCACAGCTACACCCGGCCCCACTGATTCATCTGATGTGCTATAAATCTGCTGGGTGAAGGGATTCCAGAGAGCATATCAATTCAAATACCACACTAACCTGGCTGACAGAAAGGATTCATAAAATTGTTTGGGGAGAAGTTTTGATGCATCAATTTTAGCAAGTTTGACGCTGCCTGAAAGGATTGGCGATGAAGGAAAAATGGACACGAGCCATGTTTGTGTAGTGTCTTAATTAGACACTCTTGACCCAAACTTGAAGACATGTACCAAAAATGACTAATTGCCTCTCATTCACTAAATTTAAAGTTGCATAAAAAAGCATTTTAATAGTGTATTTTAAATGCTATAAAATGGAAAGGGGGTATTTGGAGCTTTTATGAGGATTATAACAATGTTCACATACATTGCAAAATTCAAACCACAAGCAGTTCTTGGAAGTACTGGATGTGTATCATGATGGGAAAACTGAAAACCAAAACTTATGTAAATATTAAAGATGACCTATTGTGCTTATTTTCAGGTGCATACTTGTGCTTTAATGTTAAAAAAACACTACTTTTCCAGGCTAATTAGACTGTTGTCAGGCTATTAAATAGGTTATCAGTCACTATAAGCCCCATAGATGTGGGTCAATAGGGGCCTACTACACCCAATAGTAGGTTTTATCATCTATTCACACGGTAGTCAGGTGGCAGTCAGGCGCTGTAGTATAGACAGTGTGAAACTGGGTGGAGGTCGGGGAGGATGGATGGGACACAAAACAAAGGACTTTTACCCAGGAGACCGGAGTTTGCATCCCGTGTGAAACCAACAATGTGAAGTTGTGTTTGTAGTTTATTTCAACCCAAAATACAATGTTTTTTTTAAACTTAACCAAATGTTTTTTTGTTTTTTTGCCTAAACCTAAAGAAGCCTTTTTGTTTGTGTTCAAAACGTGACGTTTCATTCACTTTTACAACGTAGTAGGCAAACCAAACTCTTTGGACTCCGCTCCAGCTCCACTCTAACTAGCTTTGTTTGAGGGCGTGCGCATCCAACCGCTAGGCAGGTTTCATCACCACGTTACAGAAGAAAAGGTGAGACTTCAAGCAAGGCGTTTCAGGCAGTTCAGGAGCTGTGTTTCCGTGGATTTTAGGCTTTGTAACTTTGCTGATCTTTTACATGCACAAAATACTTTATGACCCACAAAAAAAAGGGAAAAAACACAAAAGCAATATAAATTCCCCTTAAGAGTGACTAATAACTTTTGCAAGCTAACAGGGATTGCAAAAAAGAAAAGGAACTAAGTGTTGCTGCTGGGAATATTAGTAGATACGACTTTTATCTGCTTTGTCGAAAACATGTTTCTTGTGTTTCTGGAATATGTGGCCAGTCGAATAAGCTGTGACGGGGCGGGATGTGATGTACCAATAGGAACCAGAAGGTTTAGGGGTCATTTGGGGAGTAGTGACAACATGCCACTCACCAAATCATCTATCGTCCCTCTAATGTAAAAATTAACCATCCCCTTTATGCCGACCACAGCGGATTTGAGAGTGGCTGGGCTACACCGTTGTGCAATGCTCGCTTCATAATTCAATAAGGATCGGTTTCACTACAGAGAGCGCAGGAGTCAGAGGAGGGAAATCTATAGAGCAACACAACGCAGGATGATGTACAAATGCTGAAGCTCGCCGAAAGGTTTGGATTTTGGTTGTCATGCGCTCCGTGTTAGACTGGGGTTGAGAGAATTTGGTCCGTCGCCTAATGTTTTCGTGTTGGCACTCGCCTTCTCACCCGAATGGGTGCCAGATGTCTTTTTCTTTTTTCCCGAGCTGAGGACCTGAAGCACGGTGACTCGGAGGGCCCTCGCGCTGCTCCAAAAACCACCGGCAATGTACGCGCAAACTGGCACCATTTAATGAGTCACACAATTGCTTCAAAGTGAAATTACATCCATTTAAACCTGTCTTACACATCACCCAAAGAGGCGCAGAAAAAAAGTGTCTACCTTCAATTTATAGCCGAATGAAAACCGCAAAGACAAAAGTGGGACATGTGCAAGTTATTATGGATACACTCCGTTCTCGGTGATGAGAGCAGCATGTATAAAATGGGGAGGGAAGGGGAGGGGTGGCATAATCTCTGCCCGGCATATTTGTATGATACCAGACTTTGAAATGGAAAAATCAAAGGAAAGCTTTTTAGAACAAAATGTGAACTTTCTTGCCGTCTCTTCATGACCAGGCATGGTACATAATCATAATTTCAGCTGTTGGTTGGGGCCATCAAAGGCTCTGTGCTCGATTACTATATCACAGGTGATCACAGGGAAATCGGGAGACATGCTCTGTGAATAAAAGCAGTCTAGGAAAAGTAGAGTCTGAGCTGCTGACAGAGTACAAAGAGGGCAGATTGTTTTGGCATGTAAAGCCTATGCTCACATATATGTGTATATAGGGCAATAAAGCCTTAATACAACACTTGGGAGTTATGGAAAAAAGTCGGTGTAAGGCCTAGAGTTAGAGGCAGAGGGCCGCCATGTCCTAACAGCTGTCCACAGCTGTGTGGGTGGCTGAAACAGTGGCGACAGCACCCACACTGACATTGGATTTATCCGGCATGCTTTTCAGAGCCAGTCACAGAAATATACAGTCACGGTACCGTCAATAGCCAACATGCTCGGGTGTTTGTGTGCAGTCGCCGGCTTTGTAACCAGTGTCAAAGACATTTCCCAGAGGCAGACAACACGCTAAATGAATTTCTATTATTACCAACAGCCGAGCTAACATGTGAGAACAGCAGCTGGTATAAGAAACCCAATAAAATTATTTAAAATGTACCAAAAATAAAACAACCAAAAGGTGGCACTTTTGGAGGAGTGCCAGCTTTAGCCACAATATAATTTTGTCGCCCCTCCTAACAAGGAACAGCAACCTTGATCCAAACAGGGCTTTTATGCTCCCAGCCAGACTGCTTCAGTGGAAACTGACTATGCAGCCCTGTCTCCTACAAATGATGTTCCCATACAAAACTGCATTCTCAAAATACCTTTCCCTCGAAACATATTATCTCCCGGATTTCAGTTGCAGTTTTAAACACGTGGTTAACGTTGTAAATTGAAACAACGTATGTCTCCTGGGTGAAAATCCTGTGTTTGACCCATTCATCAATGGACTTCTATGGACTATGATAAGAAGCGTATTTGTGCCTTGTATTCTCATACAATGGTTCATATGATATCTTACGAAAAGTTACTACTCATTTTTCATGCTTTTTCCTACAAATATCTAGCAGCAAATGACGCACGTATCAATTTCCGCACCAGTCTTCCATCAAAATGGACTTCAATCTTCACAGGAAACAACTTGGTTAGGTTTAGGAAAAGATTGACTTGGTTATGTTTAGGCAACAAAACGTAGTTAGGTTTAGGAGAAGATTGTAGTTTGGGTTAAAATAACACCGGAAGTGGCGTAACTTAAGTACGGAAGTTATGTGAATAATTCATTGTTGACTTCTGGTTTCACACGGAGTACGAACACCAGTCTCAGGTGAAAGTACAGTTTTTTTTTACCCACCCTGACTACTTCCCTATGTGGAGTTTGTCGCTCTTTATACTTCCTGGTTCACTATTATGTGGATTACATACAAATTGATTTCGTGGGATACAAATTACAGTGCATCACTTTTCGTAGGTATAGTTTTGAACGGTGTATGAGAGCAGCCTGATTTGTGATACGTCAAAAACAAACGTAATCTGGCAGAAGATATGTTTCCCTTGAAACTTTATTGACAATGCATTTTCGTTGTATGGGAACGTTATTTTTAGGACACCAGGCTGCACTACCAGTATGTGGCTCCTTTTTGACAAAGGACATGAGCTAATAAATGTTCTGCTATGCTTTTGATGTGACTTCCGATTTCCCGTTTCATGCCGTGCTCTTGTGTCGAGCAGCTGGGCAAAAGAGTTGATGTGGAGGAGGTTGTAGCTGGCCCTTAATTCCTTCCATCCCTCCGGCCAGTAGTGTAGCCTCCATCGTCCTGGAGAAGAAGAGAAAGAGCTGGAGGAAGTAACACCTGGTTCCCCGGAGCCCCGTTTGAGGCCCCTACAGGGATAGCACATGCAATGCCACTCGGAGCGGCCCTTGCGGCGCTCAGCTGCACCATGAAAGATGTTTAAGTAACCAGAACAACAGCTGAGCAGATGATCTGAGGCAAGAGGCACTTAGCAATGACATTTAAACATCGAGGTGAGAGTTGGGGGAACATGGGAAAATGTGTGTGTGCGTGTCTGTGAGTGAGAAGAATGTGTTTTAATTGCGTGTGAAGGCTAGAAGGGTGAAACCAGGTAACCTGTCACTAATAAATCTTTGTATATTAACACATGCTGTACAGACAGCCTATCTTTCTCTGGCTGTTGCTGTAAAACTATCAGCCACAAGAAGAAAAAGTCCAGCCAACACGAAACACATATGACACGCAAGTTGAAATATTTGATCAGGAAGGTCGTACCATCACACACACACACACACACACACACATGCGAGCAACGCTGGACTTGGCGCATCAACTTCACAGGCCCGTGTTCCTCTCCCACTACGTTTAAAGTGGAACCACACAGGGTTGCACATCTGGAGGCGCTGCCGCAGAGGGCCGCGGTCCCCTCCTCCTTCTCCTCCTCCTCCTCCTGCACGGTCCTCATCATCCTCAACCCCATTATAAATCCCATCTCGCTGTGTCCGTAATTATTCCACACATGCTTATGCAACAAAGCAGTAGCCAAGCCAAATGACAAACAGGCCCGAGCTATGAATTAAGACTTATTCCTTACTTTAATGGCTTGCACTCTCATAATGTTTGCCACTAATTCTGCGCTGCAAAAAGTGGCAACAGTGCACTTTTTTTTCTCTCCCGTGCGTCGCTCTTATTAACACTTAACGTATCTAAGCAACAAAGCAAATATGGTTCGTGTGTTGAGATTGCAAAAAAGTTTCCCCTTTTTAAACCATTTTTCTGTAAAGGGGATTAAATGATCCAACAAAGACACAGTTGCCCAAGCAATATTGTTATGATCAGTGTTGTGAATCTTTATACACAAATCACCAAAATCTCACTTGAGACTAGCGTTTGAAAACCAGCCAACAGAAAAACATTTCTCCATGAGTGGCACTATAAATCCATATCAAGTGTCAAGCACTTTCTCAATTATGTTCAATTACAGAGCGCCACATAAATCCTCCAAATCTCTCTATTATAACAGTTCTGTTCTTGTCATGACGTAATGCTGTAAAAGAGAATTTCCCCCGTCAAATGAGCCCTTTCTCATAGTCTCTCCTGTCCACGATCAAACCACTTGACAATCAGCACCACTTTACCTCTTTATTCCAAGGACCTGACATCTGAGAGAGCAGAATGAACGGGACAAGGAGAGCAGAGCAGAGGAGTTCATCCCCAGCCCGAGGCTTGTCGCTCAGCCGTACCCAGCACTCACTTAATCAGGCAGGCATGTGGCATGGTGTGGCGACTGCTTGGGTGCATAAGTACATGTCTTGTGGTTTACGCTGGTTTAAGACAGGATGGATGTGGCACTAGTGGCAGCCTGTCTCAACTTGTTCCTGGTATGTTTGTTTTGACAGTCTGCTAAGACCCCATGGGCAGGCCCTCGTCGCCCCGGCTGATCCAAAAACATAATACATTTGGTTTTTCGGATACAGAAATAGAAGCCACATTATCCTTCAAATATGGAAAGCTGTTGCCCAGAGAAACGTATAAAAAAAAGTCATTTAATTTGGATTTATTTTATTATTTTTATCCCCCTTGCCTTCTGGCTTTTTTAGAATAGAACGGAAATACTCAGACTAGCACACCATATGTATGAGCATTAATCAAATGTTCCTGGGCCTTGCCTTTAGTGCCCAATTCACAATATAACAAATGTTCCTCCAAGCAGCACATCTGTAGAGGATGTCAATAAAGGACTTTGAAATGTACACCAACGCCAACACTCGGCAGACAAGAAAAGGGCGCTTTGAAACAGTTCCCATCGGAGGTGCTCGCTGAAAGGAAGACCAGCGGTGCTATTGAAAAGATGTCAGTTTCCCCCAACTTTTTTCTATATGTAAATCCACGTTCCCCACGGGTTCCCGTTTCTCAGCGAGGTATCTATATATGGAGCCACTTTATTACGGACAAATCCTCTTTAATGTTCTTGTCGGTGGAGGAACAGCTGGAGCGGAGATAAAAATGAGGAAGCAATCTGCACCAGCTGTTGAAGTATTAATACAAAAATTAACTACTGTGTGTTGGTTAATTGCTTTCTGTTTAATGTGCTTTCAAAAGCCTTGATTCCTCTTTTCTGTTACACAATCGCAACTGCGGCGGGATATCAAGAGGCCTGTGAAATTAAAGATTCCATTTAAAGGAGCAGCCCACCTCCTCCCCCCCATTCTTCTCACGGCTCAGCGGTCATAATGGACTCATGTGTTGAATAACCAAACTGGTCACATTAGACACCTGCTACTGTGGTCTTGGTAGGCACAGATAGGGAACTCTTTTAGCAAACACAAGCGCCGCTCATCCGTCAAGAGCTCATGCAAACATTTCCATAAGTGAGACTGTAAGTTTATCACACTCCGCTCTTGTCCCATTCCGGCAATCACACGCCCACGCAACCGGCTGAGTGACGACGAGCCGTTTCAAACAGCACAGCTGGTATACTCGCTTTAAACTGCCATGCGTTTTATTTGCGTTATTATCTGTTGCCACCTCACTCCTCAGATCCACGCTGACGGAGGCCACATGGAAGCAGTTAAGAACGACGTGTCCCTTTACAGAAAACAAAGAGAATTTTTTTTCCTTCTCTCAAGGAGTCACAGCTCTCCTCCTCCTCTGGGGCCCATACATGCACGGGTCGTGTCTCCAGCACATTTAATTCCATGCTGTAAAAACATTAATCAGAGCCAGATGAAGTGGGAAGAATTCTAAGACATTATGTTTTTATGGATAATTTGAGGTTATTTATGCAGGATAAATAAGAAAATAACGAGCCCCAGACAGCAACACAGAGGACACTGGTTGCTGTTTGGACATTCATTCGCTGCAATTACTCCACTCCAGAGCACTAATCTTTATAAACCCTATAAACCCTATAAACTCCATAAACCCTAGATATACACTGTAGATACAGTAGATAGATATATAGATAGATAGATATAGATAGACAGATAGATAGATAGTAAAGTAAGCTTGACACTAGAAATTGTTTCCATTGTTGTCCATTAGATGGCTTACTTGTACTACAAACTCCCAGCGTATTGGTGGTGAGGTTGAGGGCTCATAGTTCACGATCAGGCCACGGTCGACATCTTCCAGGAAAACAATGCTGGATAAGAGCGCTGTGTGACATATGAGAGGTCAGAGAGAGGGCTGCCACCGCAGAGCAGGAGCCAAAAGACAGGGAAGGGGGCAAGCCAATTTGACACACATTATTGCTCTCCCTCTCTCACACACACACAGACACACACACACACACACACACTCTAGCACTCACATGTTCACTGTACGCCATACACACAATGTGTGCAGTAGCCTACTGCAATAATCAATAGAGATTGTAAAGCACTGAATTTACAATTGTATTTGTCAAAGAAATCTGGATCTTTAATCATAATACTCATACTCTTTAGTTTATCTTTAAAAAGAAGTGCATTAAAGGTGCTCTATATGATATCCAGAGCATTATTATAGCCGCAATCAACTATTTGCTATGTAAAGATACAGAAGAGTAATGTCTACCTGAGCAGAGAATGAAGTCTCACTCCCTCTGAGTGTGTTGTAATCCGAGCTTCTCTGTGCTTTAATGCAGCCCGTTTGCACGAAAAGGTGCATGAATGTCACGATAATGCGGTTTAGTGTGCGATTAGTACGCCTTTCTTAATTTCCGTACTTAACTAAAAGGCGACTGGTGTTCGAGGCCGATGTTTTGTTTTGTAAGTTATGTTTCTTTTGTCATGTGACGATTGTCAAATGTTTTTTAGTGACGTTTGTGACGTGTTTCCGTAGTTGTGTTACGTTGTTTCCTTACATATTTTAATTAGTTTACTTACTTATATTAAGCCAAACCATGATGTTTTTCCTTAACCTAATTAAGTGGTTTTGTTGCCCGAACCTAAGTTAGTCGTTTTCTAGCCTAAACCTAACGGGTGACAGTTGCGTGGTGTACATGACACACGATGAGACCGGGTTGTTTATTGATGTAGCCGGGCTGGCCGCGCGTGCCTTGTAGTGCATGTTAGTGCATGTTAGTTAGTGCACTGCTTTCATACGACGGTTACAGCTGATAACTACGTCCCGACCAATGGCATCACAGAAGCGTAGCACTCACCCTCCGCTTTCCCCCCAGGTTATCTCTGTCAGCAGTGTTGCCTTTGTTTTCACTGTTAACGCTGTTAGCACTGTTAACTGTGAGCCGCCGGCTCAGCCGTCGCCATGTTGAGAGCCGTGCAGAAGCAATAGAAATGCTCCCAATCTCGCATTTACAGTAGCACCTTTAAGAAGAGTGAAGAATGTGTGTTTAAGCCAGAGCAGTCCTGCAGGACAAATAGAGGAAAGTAGAAGAGCAACGCATGGCTAGTAAAGTGGAAAATTCCCCCCCCTCAAAAAATCAGTTTTGTATGTTCATCCCAGAATGATGATTAAAAAGAGGATAAGATAGAGAGGAATCGTAACCTTATCATACAGCACAAGTTGTATATGGAGAACTCCCCTCCTCCTCCTCTCTGCTTTGATATTGCAAGTGTTGTGAACATGGAGTCTGTATCTCTGTTCCAGCGGCACCACCTCAAACTGTCATTAAAGCGCATGTCCTCAGGTGGAAAATGACTTCTTCTGTGGGGGAGCTTCTCCAATGATAACATGGATTTGCTCTAAAATACGTTGCTTTTCTCGGAGCGTCATGAATAAGTAAACGTCGATGAAAACCCTTTGCATTTCCACTATCATTCCTAATGCTTTTGCTTTTAAGATGCATATTGAGGCATGCATAAAACATCCTCTTTCTCCCCCTCACCTCGCTGCAGCCTCGATGAATGATGGAGGAAACTCACAAAACCGTCTCCGCGGCAAAAAGAAAACAGATGAACAAACAAAACAAGGGAGTCTAAATGTGTCCTAGGCGCAACGCCGAGGCCTAAAATTACACGTCTCTCCCTTCCCATTTAGCCCAGCGTTTCTGTATGAATCGCGGTGGCGTCACTAGAGTTTACTCTGGTTGAATGAACTCCATGTGATCTTTTAATTCATCCAATTGTCGCTGTTGCCCTGGAAAACAGGGCTGTAATTTTGGCCCCGGCATTGATAAGTTTTTCACTCAGCATTGAGAGGATTAAATCAATTATGTTGATTCTGTATTTACTGCTTGCGTGCCCACAGTCGTTTGTAATTAGCTTATTGCTTTTGATCTGATGTAATGTGATGAAATGCCTGGAAGCAGCTCTGGGAGCCCGCTTGGCTGGAGCAACCGGGGTGGGCGCCACTTCCAGGCCCCCACTGGAGCCCATCCGATTGTCCAAGCGTGGGGAGAGGAGGGGACCGGGGCCGACTCGCGTGAGCGGCCGCAGACAGAGAGGCAGGGGGATCGGTGTCAGGACTGGAGGGAGGGACCACCCGCCGAGATGGCCGCATCCTCCAAACCTCATTACCCTCAGAGGCCTTTCCCTCACATGCATGTGTAATTACACCCCGCCCTCGCCCCACCCCACCCCACGCGAAAGCTCCCACAACACCTGATACCGGCAGGTAGAGCGCCACAGGGGGGCCTTTGCAATGATAGGGCTCCAGGGCCCGAGGGCTCGCTTTAGAGTAACTAGCCCTCAACTCTGGCCACCCACATCAATCAAAGACCCCATAACACAGAGACTGATCATCTGTTTTAGAGAGAAAGAGCTGTTTATTCATGGAGAGCTAATTGTTCTACCTTGCCACTGTTCTGCATCCAAGACTGTACTACAAAGCACAAAGGATTTGGATTTGAAATAGTCCAGTATATTTGGACTTGCCTGAAGGATTGGATGTTGCCTGACAGTTTAAGAACAGGGGATCCCTTTCAAGTTAATTCTGTCAACCTTCTGGTAAACAGACGGATGAAGCATTTGGCTTAACTAATACAAGAATGAGCTGGACCTCAGTTAAATGCGGAGTTTCAAGTGCTGCCCATCTTCCCTCAAAGAGGAACGGCTCCAACATGACTTCCATTCAAAACTACCCCGACAGAACCCCTCCCAACGCGCCCCTCTATACCACCCCCTTTCTCTTCCTCTCCCAAACTGGCGAAGCAGACCCATGGTGCACTGCAGACTGTTCTGTTTATGAAAGAGGTCAGGGTGCCACATATGGCCAGCGCGTTAAAATACACACGGCTCCTGCCGCGGCTGCTAAAAATGTATTGCGGCTGTCTGTACATGCAGGAATAAAATAAACTCTGGATGTTTCAGCAAGCAGCGCTGAGAATTTAATGATTGAGTATTTGAAACTATGGTCAGATTTGTACATGAAAAAGGCAGAAAAAAAGAGCACCCGTCTTTAAAAGTCCAAAGATATTGAGTTAGACGTCAGCAATATACAGAGAGTTGTGTTTGACTTGGCAGGAGGGGACGCGCAGATTTGCCCGGGATAAGTGTGTGTCACACGCCATCTGAGAGGATAGCAGGGCCACAGTAAGCCGTAGGAAACCAGCGGTGAAACTAAACACATGCAATGACAGCCACAGGCGGTTGATGTGCGCCAAGGAGTCTTAGCTCCCAAAAGACTGGCCCGAGGGGGGAGAGAGCGGGGCTACTGATAAGTGGAATAAAGAGCAGAGAATATGAATACCTTCCCCTTCAAAGCGAACCATTATGCGCCACTAAATTCTGATTATTTTCAGTGCAATTCTAGTGCTTATTTCTCTTGGCTGTGCGGAGCTCTCCTCTGGCTCTGTAACAGATTTGTGGCCCTGTGTTTCACCTCTCCGGCAAATAGACTCTGTGCTTAATAACTCGGAGGTTGGAGATTACACTGCAGATTGTGTGGGCATTAAGCTTCTCGTGGGTTTTATGAGCGTCTCGCCATCAATAAAGCCTCCTCTGACACCAAAGACAAAATCTCTAACGCCGTGCGCTTCTGCAGGCGCCAGTTAAATGTGAAGAGAAGGTCAAGAAGGGATCGTGGCAATGTCGCTGGGTGTTGCTCTTGTTTTTATGACAATCACGCCTCGAGACTGGGCGCAAACACTTACAAGGTTGCAAGTTTGATTCCAATTCATTCAGCGGAGAGATTCAATGAACAGCTACCTGTTCCAACTGGCTGCCGCTTCCAGCCGCTGTGGTGAGAATTCATATTCCTGATTGCATTCTGTGATTATTAAAGTGCTCTACATTTCATAACAAAATATTAAATCAGTGAAACTCTCCAGACAGCAAAAAAACAGAGGCTCTGATAGTAGGCGCCAGTACGTGTGAACGCGAGTTCAAGAGGGCATCGCTGGGCGCAGCGCTGGGTGTTGCTCTCCGACGCCCTGTCTTTACGAGATCAGGCCTGGTTCTGGGTAAATCTGCTGTGACCTGCGGCAGGAAGACTGCGTCCACCTCTCAGCTCTGTGATCCTTTCTTACACCTAGCAGTTGTGGGTAATAACCAACCATAATTCCATCTCCTGCTGGGCAATGAAAAAGCCTCCCCCGCTGCTCTTTGGTTTTTTCCAGTTGCAGGGTCATGCGCTAGCAAAGCATTGTGGGGAAGAGACGGGTGACCGAGGTGGAGGAGGAGGAGGAGGAGGGGGGAGGAAGGAGTGTGGGTTGGGGGGTTGGCCATAAAAAAAGAGAGAGAATAAAAACATGTGTAATGAGAAAACATGTGGTGTGTAACTATTGGAAGTCATCAACAACAGAAAATAATAATTAAAGTGCAGGATGAAGAGAGAAAAAAAACTGAAGCTGTCTTTTCGTGGCTGGGAGACCACTGTCATCATGTCTCAGGAATTAGGCAAACATATGCTGGTCTGCTGCTGTTGAAACCGAGGCGCCTCGCTCAGGCTGCGGTTTGGGAACATGAAAGGCTTTGTGGGATGAGCAGGAGGACTGGCCCTAATTCAGGGCCTCATTGCCAAGGAAGCTGGCAGCAAACTCCGATTGTGGGACAGGGAAAGGAATTTGGTTACATATTCCAGCGAGGACCGCAGCTCCAAACAAACCGAAGCAACAGGCTGCTGAGCAAACCGTTCTGTCCGCATTCAAACCCCCCCCCCCTCTCGCTCGCTGCTGCTGCTGTAGCGAGGGACTCGCTCCCACCTGACTGAACCCCAGAGGAGGCTGAGGAGGGCGAACACGGGGAACAGGAATGTGGAAGGTCAGGCCCAAAGTTGAACTACTTCCCTGCTGAGATCCAGTCCCATGCTGGGCTGAGGATGCTGGCAGCAAACTCTCTCTTATTTGGACTGAGTGTTTGGAAAACAAAGCAGGCTTTGTGTTGCTTTATTGCAGCCAATTAAACTCAATATCTATCTTCAAGAGGATGCACTAAAGGTCAACCTGAGATGTGCATGGGAAACAGAGAACAGTTAACAGGTCTCAATAATCCCCACTACACTGGGTTAAACGCAGGGTGCCTTCCACTGTAACCTGATCAACTTAGCAAATTGGATAAAACTCTTTTTTGCCTCTATCTTTTCACAGCCATATCAATGTATATCCACGGGGCGAGCCCATCTTGATTGCTTTCCAGAAGAGAGACGTTTTCTGGCGTTTTCAGACAGGCAGGGATTAGATTAATCATGTCTCCGTTCAGGGTACATATGATTATGGTTGACTGTTTACAAGTTTTCTCAGATGTGCTCCCCATGCCAGGACATGGTGGTAGAGAGCTCAAGAGCCTGAAAGTCATTCACGCATGCGGTGGTCTTGTTTTAAACCGAGCTTCAGTGAAAAAAAAAAAAAAATCATTCACTTTTCGACAGCGGAAAACACAGATGTGAGGCAACATTGGATTTGCACCTCCTCGTTAGCATTTATTTAACTTCTTCTTGGAGTTCCAGCTGGTTGAGTATGTGAAGTATGCAAAAGTGATTTATTGCAGTTCAATTGTGTTGATGCCGTTAACTCCGAGCAGGTCGGCACAAAATGCAAAATGAATTACTTGCATTTATTTGTTTTTCAAGTAGTAGTTTGAAGTGTCACTGTCAGTATCATGCCCAACCAGTGGGAGGCAGCACAGACTGGAGGATAATAGCATTTGCAGCACACACACTTGCGTGCATGTATACACAAAAGGGTGAGTCACTGGAGTGGTTGAAGGTGACCAGATCACACATCTGGGGTGCAGACCCGAATGGCCGGTGGCAGAGGAGAGGACCGGGATCAGTGGCCAGAGAGGAGCGGTGACATGTGGCACGCAGAGGGGGAGAGCAGACCGCGTTCAGTTTCTGTCTGTAATCCTCCGCCCGGGAGAAATGTTTGGTTATGGTTAAAGGCACTGTTGTCCCACATTTTCATCCACTTCTAATTACGACATAGCTGAGGCTCAGTGGCAGCCAGCGTAACTGTTGTTGTTGTTGTTGTTGCTGCTGTTTGTTGACATTACACAGCTCTCCCCCCCCCCCACACAACACGCTTGTCACACGCACACTCGTCCAGACGCGTACAATCAAGACCAAGTCATTCGCACCCGTGTTGCATGTGCACAATATACACACACACACACACACATATGCTACAGGCAGGTTTTTTACACCCACACACACAAAGTTCACACACATCTTTCCACAAAAGCGATCAACATATTTGAGCGGTAACCGTCGCCGAGCCCCGATATAGACACACAAATCTGTTCGGTGCCACTGGGAGATTAGTACAACCACACTGAAAAACCAAAAAACACCATGTAGACATTTTGGTGGAGCGGATATCACAACTTGTACATATGTGAGAGAAAATTCAGCGCGGTGAAAGGACAAGTGAGTCACTTATATGCCACATGCTAACAGTACAATACAAATGAGTTACCACTAGCTAATAGGTGCCAGATACGGAGTAAACCGAAATGGTTTAGCGTGATAATTTAACAATATTACAGCTGCCAAATGTGGAAATGATCTTTATTATTCCTGGGAAAAAAGAAACTTTCCTTAAAAATAGGATCAGTAACATGTAAAACACATCAACAAAGGGTGCGACCAGCAAAAGATAAAGCAGGTGATACACATAAACACAAAGATATTGTACATTTTAATTTAAAGTATTATGATATCTTAAAGGTGCAGTGTGTAGGATCTATAGCGGTGAGGTTCCAGATTGCAACCAACTGAAGCTTCTCCGGTCTGCCAAACGTATAGGAGCAAATGTGAAAACACAAATGGCCCTATCTAGAGCCAGTGTTTGGTTTGTTTGTTTTGGGCTACTGTAGAAACATGGCAGACGGCTCCAAAGAGAAACAAAGTCCAGCCCCTTCAAAAAAATATATAAATAATGTCTCTCATCATTGACTACCGTACATATTTTTTTCGGAAATAAAGTCCCATGGCGTCCACCGAAAGGAGAGGGACTTGACCTTTCTATGAAGAGGACCCGCTCTGTATGTAGATATAAACAACTCATTCTAAGGTAACAACAACACAATGATTCTTATTTTTAGGTGATTATACACTGAAGAAAACATACCTATTAATATTATATTCCATTTCTGCCAATAGATCCCACTAAATGCAACACACTGTACCTTTAAGCAACCTGAAGATTTCTCAAGAAATTACAGGTTTTAAAAAGCTGGTTAATTCACGTAACATTTACCTGAATGATTTATGCAAAAGACAAACATATTAGCTGAAATTAACATTTGTTTTTTTTTGTTGCAAATGAAATAGACTTAGAAACTGTCTACCCTACACATTCGGATAACACACATCATGAATAACATGTAGATGTCTTGATGACGCTGACACATATCAGGACCAAAGCAACAGCTGCAAGTCTGTCTAAATACATACTGTACCAGTATACACGCCACAATTTCTCAGTCTGTAATTTAATGTTTGCAATTAAAAACTCCTGTGCTGCCTGCCTCTCAGAGCGCGTAATTTACTGAATCAACGCCTTTAAATCAAGCGTTTCCTTCTGTGACAGACTTGTGTCTCCCCGAGGAATTTGCCATTCCAAACCGCAGTCTGCAGATCCCCACGTTGTTTTCACTCCCAATCACACGCTTTATCTCCAATTGCTGACTAATTACCAAGAGCTAAGGGTTATGGGAAAGGCCCCAAAATGGCAGTCTGATGTTTTTGTGGTTCAGCATTTGGATTGCATGCTTTTCTGGTGCTTTTTTTTTAATTGTCTGTCGATTTACAGTGTGTGAAACTGGGGTCAGATGTGAGATAGGTCGAAATAGGGACAACTTTTTTTTTATATCAGAGAGAACGTTGAATTTTGCACAAGCAATGAACATATACAAAGTGTGCATGTACAAAAATACATCAAATTGAAGAAATACATATTTATCGGATACAACTTTTCTGTTCTATACCTGCAGGGTACAACAACTTTGCAAGACATGTGACACAGAGCTTGTTAGCAGAGCAAAAGTCATTCCCATTAAGCCGTATGTCATCGGTAGGGGCAGACATATAATTAAATCATTTATATAAATGAAATAAAGACAGATTAACTACCAAAAACGAATAAAATAAATTCACCACCAGTCTAACAACATACTGTTTGTTTGGGCGTGAATTTGAGCCTTGTGGGCCAGATTGCACCTTTAGCATGGCTCTTAGACTTTACATTAGTGTAAATTGAGACTAAATATAGCATATAGCATCAGTTCTTCCCAAGAATTTGATTCCTGGCCGGGTGGAAAAGCTTCTGAAACAAAGAAACGCTAAAACTCTCCATTGAAATCTTCAAAAATGAAATTGTCGGTTGGAACATCCTCAAGGCGCAGTACCACTTTTTTTAGCAGTGAGGGAAACTCCACGGCGAAGTGAAGCATCATTGCTCGGCACTTTATCAATCATATTTTTTTCCCTCTGTGATCTGAGATGCCGTGGATGAAGTAATCTGACGACACGCCATGCCGCCGTTGATGTGCGTGCGAAACACCTGAGGTGACTGACTCATATAGAGGCACTGTGCAGTGTGACATGTACGATTCTCCGGAGAGGAAGAAAAGGGGGGCGCTTAATGCCTCTGTTCATGATGAAGCAGCGAATTATGGAGACAGGGTGTGTCATCTCATTCTCTGCTCCTTTCATCATAATCTCCCCCACTACGTTCAGAGGAAAAAAAGCCCACTGGAGGCCATTAGCCCAGAACATCACACAGAGATCTACCTATGGCCTATTTCAACAGTTCACTATACACACAGCTTATAGATTAACAGCCACCGTCTTAAAGATGGAGTGTAAAGGAAGTCAAATGTACAGCAGTGGAAGTAACTGCGTGTCTATGTACATGTGTGTTTCTGACCGCTCTAACAGGAGTGTCACCTGCCGTGCAGCTGTTATTTAGTGCGCCAACTGACGACAGACATGTTGCATACACGGACGCACACACTCAAATGCTAAAAGCACACCAAATAGTTGTTGCACGATCTGGAAATATTTGTGCATCATATCCATTAACTACAAGTTCAGATGAATTTAAAACTCTTTACTGTAAATGGAAAAAAAATAAAATAATAATAATTTAATGTGAAGTCCACCTGAAATGGGAATTTGAACTCTATTCTGGTCTGTTTTTAGAAACATTAAAATTTTAAAAATGTTGTGTTGATGACTGGTTTTAAAAAAATTAAGGTTTATACTAAAATGTTATAAAACAGATTTTGTTTGCCGCTAAAATTTCAGTTTTGCCTTAATCATACAACTGCAGAGAATAAGTATTTAGATCCTTTACTTAAAGCTAGGGTTGGTAATCTTCTTCAATTGTTTTGTTATATTTGTTGAAATTTCATTACATCCCGACAGCAATCGATAAATCAAATGCTCTGACAAAAAAAAGAAATAAATCTGATATCAGTGGCTGACGCAGGACTTTAATAAGCCCGTCCAATCATTTCATTTGGACCGAATGTAATGATTGGACGGACTACCTGCCGGCCTGCGTGCACTGTGTCCGTGCACTCTTTGCTTGTCACCAGTCTTCCACAAGCTGCTAGCTCGACAGCTGTGAGTACTAACAATAGCCTTGTTCATTGTTTACATTCATAATGATAATTTGGGGGGAGTGGCATTGGGGGAGGCCTGAAGCGACAGACTGTCAGTGTTGTCGACTTGGTGACTTTCTCACTAGATTCAGGGACTTTTGGAGCAAGTGCTGCTCGCTACTTTCATTGAAAAAGAGTTGGCAAGAGTTTTCGGTCGGATAATTTTTTTAATTTAGCATACTCTCGCTAGCTTCTCAAGATTACCAACCATAGCTTTAAGTACAAGTATCACTACCACAGTGTAGAAATACTCCATTAAAAGTACACTATTTCACTTAAGAAATATTACAGAGGTATTATCAGCAAAATTAGAGTATGAAAAGTAAAAGTTCTCCTCATGCAGTGTTATAGTACTGGATATTATATTGTTGGATTATCATTATTGATGCTTCAATATGTGAACAGCGTTTAACTATTAGATGTCAAGATGGAACTAATTTGAACTAGATTCTGTTGGGCTGTTTAATCTAGAAACACTGAAACATATGTTATAAACTTGTCTTGTGTTTTAAATGTAAAAAAAAAATCTGCAATAAAAGTAGTAACTTTGTGTGCCAGGTAAATGTAGTGGAGTACAACTATAAATTGGCATACTGAAAATACTCAAATAGTGTACCTCAGAATTGTTGTGAAGTACAGTACTTGAGTAAATGTATGCCATATAGTAAACCTAATGTTTCCCCCTTTTTTTGTGTGGAAGTACCCTTATCAGTGAGCTGAGCCTGAATCTTGGCCTCCGTCCATTACAACAAAATTGTTGCCTGCTTTTAACATAATTACATTTCTGTTGCTTTGATTCCAGTCCGAAGTAATAAAACACTTCTAACCCAAACCTCAAAATCTATCCACAAGTACAATTAAAGTTAAAAGTGCAGTTGTTTTATGATAAGAGCTGCAGGGTCTGAAGCCACCAAGCCCTACCACCTGCTTCTGATTGGCTAGTGGCATGTTATTTTCCCCTCGCACATACCCCAGCATGCACTGGGGTTTATTTATTAGGAATAAAAAAAAGGAGTCACTAATCTGTGTTCGGTTCAGACAGCGGGCTCCCCCTACACACTCGCTCACACACACACATCTGCGTACCAGCTGAGCAGGGAGCAGTCCCACTGTTAGGCTTTCACATATCAAAGAGCCTGGGGTGCTTTGGCACTGCCGGGGTAGTTGTCCTTTTTTACAAAAGACAAACAAGCAAAGAGCTCGGGATGCGGTCCAGAGACGCCTTTGACACGCTGTTGAAATGGGGACTTGGCTCCGTGACATATATGATCTACATGTGTAAAAAAGCTGTGGTGCTTTATTTTTGCCAGTTGCTTGTCCTCAGCCTATAGCGAGGCACGCCACATTCTTTATTAATCTGCCCTAACCATATACCACAAAACAACATAATTTGCAGAATTGTTCAATGGCTTCAAACTTCGGCTGGAGGCTGCTCTTTCTGTCAGAGGTGCATGGAAAGTATTACCTCTAGGTGTGTGGTACTCTCTGTGATGAATGGTACACAGATTTCCAGAGGTCAGGATGTTAGTCTGACACTGTGACATCACCAAAACATCAGCAATTACACACAGCGCGGTGGATCTGTCTCAGAGAGATGATCAACTGACAGGCATTATGAATTATCCTCAGAAACTCCCTACGAGACCAATGTTCCCAAAACAGCTAATCGTTATTTATCGTATTTCCGCAGTGGGATCAGTTATTGATGATGGTAATAATGAGAACAAGAACACGGAGTGGGATGATGAAGATGACAGCAATCCATGTGTGTCTTACAATGACATAGCGAGACATCATATTCAACACGTAGGAACAAATCACAGAGGTCCGACCCATGTACCGCAGCACAAATACAGAACACTATATTTTCAGCAAATGGAAACAAGGCCTATTTGGGATCAAAGCATCTAATGGGTTCTGGATAACCAGAAGCTGCTGTCAGTTTCTGGCCAAAGCAAACAGACATGCAAACACATGTGGCACTGCGTCCAGAAGATTTTCAATACTGCTCAGAGAATTATTGCTACATTACTACGAATCTGAGTCCCCGTCTTTCACGAACATATAACGACGGCAAGGGACGTCTCGGTTCGGGACATTTAACTGAATGGAAAAATGACTTGACCGAGTGTAACTAGGGGGTTGTTGCAGTTGAAACATTTTTATTGCTGAATGAAAACATTTCATCTATTTTGTGGTGATGATAGATACCCTTACCAAAAAAGAAGTTTATTAAAGTGCGCTAGTAAACTTCTTTTAAACTTGAAATAAGAGATAGACTTTCAGTTTACTTTTTATGTACTTATCAGAGATATACTTAACAAAAGTATATCCCCGTATATTGGCAAGAATCTGGCGATACGATACATATCATGATACATAGGTTACGATTAAATATATTGCGATTTTTTTAATCTAGTGTTAGGAAAACTGTCATAGTATAAAGAACACACTGCCATATGCATAAAATCTGAACTTTTTTATGCAATCAGAACAGTTGGATCTGCATTTGCATTTATAACATTCCCTGTAATATCCAACATCATAGCACTACTCTGAGAGCGCACATACACTGAGAGGGTGCATCTTTTTGCCAATGAAATAAAGTACTGACTGAGTTAATCTTTGCATGTAAACTAAACTGAGAATCGATACAGTATCACAAATTATAATACTGGGATATTCTATTTTTCCGCTATTTTCTTACACCCCTAGTGCTTATGGTGACAGATAATGGCTGTTTAATGGCCAGATAACTAAAAGACAGACTTTATGTTACACCCTTTTCTACCAAATTCTCAATTTAAACCCTTTGAGGGTGGGCTGGAGAGAGGAGTGTAAACTGTCCAAATGTATGTCCCAACCTGCCATTCAGTTGACTGTACAGTAATCAGACGTGAAGGCGGCCTCCGAGAGAATGTCAAAAGCTCTGTATATGGGAATTTGGGTGTGATTTAAACTTTTCAGCCAGTGTTAAATGTACCTGTCACCATCGGCACGCTCCGTAATGTCAGCTAATTTGGAAATGAGGAGAAATGTGCGTGGATAAATAAACACGCTTCAGTGTTCATGTCAGTGGTCAGACTGGTGGGTTTGGGTATACAGTTTGGGGCTGTCAGATGAATTCTTGATCACTTGCCAAACTTGAATCAGTTTCACATTCATCAGCGTTCACTTTTAACATTTATTAGTAACAGATTAACCCAATGAATGTGTGTGTGGCATCAATGAAAATAGCAGAATATAGAAAATTTGGGGGATTTTGTTTTTGATTTGAGCATCAAAAGACCCCTGACTGTTATTTTCCTAAAGTACTACCAATATACATCCTGAGTGGTGTACTAACAATCACTGTCGTATGTGCGCCGTATGTGCGTCCTCTACTGAATTCACCGGCTGGTCACACAACAAGACCTAAACATGGTAACACTGACTCAAGGGGAAAACATGCACATTAAAGACCAGAAAAGCCCTAGTAAAAAAAAGCCTCTAATGTAAAACAGTCCCCATCAAAGAGCTCCCTCCCAATATTTGTTGAACTCTTAAATATAATATTAATGCCATTTCAGCCATTGTTCGTTCACTCGGGCTGCGTTTGATCTGCGGCGCTGCTATAACTCCGGGGTAATAGGAGCGCTAATGAGAGGAGTTGGCACTTTATAAACACTGTCAAGAGCAGGTGGAGCGAGGGGTCACACTGGGCCATCGTGTCCACCTCAGCTGGTCCCATTCAGAACGACTTATTTTCTTAGATCATGGAGTAGTTTGACAAATCAGCATATTTCAGACAGACGTCTTTGTTAAAAGTTAAGTCCGGTCCTGGCTGATTGTATCACGCTGAACAAATGTGCGATTAATCTGCAGCGTGGTGCTGAGCGATAGGACGCAGGCCTCTGCAGGAAACAGGTCATCTCTGCCTCCACAAAAGATATTCCCTCCCGATGGTGCGCGAGGCGAGGACACACACAGAGGATGTATGCTTCCGTACAGACTTTTATAACGCCTTTCAGCCTGACATTGTGCGTGAGATTTAAAAAGGGGCTCTTTTGTATGTCCAAACCTCACTTTTAATGGGTTTCTTATAAAAGTGCTCAGTGATCATGGTATTCAGATCACAGCAATAGCAAAGCGCTTCCTCGTTTTCGGTGTCTGGAAGTGATCCCGGGCGAGGAGGTGTACCACATCTTAGACTTAAGGCTGCACGCGCTTTCTGTTCGCTAACCAAAGGGCTCCTTCCTGTGGTGCTATACACTCATTTATTGAGGCTTAATCAACATGTATTCAACGGTGTATGTACGATTTTGAGCCATTTTAAAGGCCCCTCTGTGCATTTTAAGCCTCGGTCACGGGGTTGCAAGGTTTTTAACGATATTCCAGCTAAGGGCGAGAGGCAATAAATAACTTCTGTCCCTGAAGGGCTTTCAGTGTGGCAAGAAACAATTCTTTTCACTGAGGATTAATAGTTATATTAGCTAGACAGCAGGTGCTACTCAGGTCTGGCACTTCTGTCCCTGTAGGACCACAAACTGAAGTTTGAGATAATTTGCAGCACTGATCCAGTCTGGGCCTCGCTGTTAACGACCCTGATTAGTCAAACACAGTCACAGGTATGATACTGCGGAAATGTAAAAAGAAAGCAACTTGTTTTAACTGGTCAAAAGCAGCATGCATTGACCACAACAATACTGGCATCATTCTGCATTATACTGGCAGAAAACACACCAATCAATGATGATTATATTCATGTGATTTGAGTTTCATTTTGATTCTATTCTGTCATAAAAAAACATACACATAACGCACATATCCAAATATTAACAAAACAAGAAAGATCAAATGCACAGATTCTATCCAACATGGAACATCAAACAAGCTGTAAATAGCATGTAACATAAAAAGGTGTTAAGCATGAAACCTGAGCGTGACACAAAAAAAGTAGCCATTAGTATAACTTCTTTCCAAGCTGAGACCCAAATCATGATAACAGCAAACATTACCGTGCCTCTGCTAAATTGTGACAAGACAATTTAATTATTGCAAATACTCATTTATAAATTGTGCATATTTACTTAAATATTAATTTCTTTTTCCCACCTTTCCTCGTTCAATTAAAACACTTTTTTCCTCCGCCAAGGTTTGTCAGTAGGATTACAGAAAAACTACAGGCCCAATTTTCATGAAACTTGGTAGAAGGGTAGCATGGGCCAAACAAGAACCCATTACATTTTGAAGCGGATCTGAATCACGGGGCGGCTACACAAATCATGTTTTACTTTTGTTAACATCTCAAGATAGGGCATCAGGCCTTGCAGGGCGGAGGTCTGCGCTCTCAGAGTGCCCTTCTAGTTTACACCTGTTTTTGGGAGATTCTGACGTCTTCAGGTAAACTTATTGAAGCTGACCCCCACACATTGAAAGGATTTAGATCCAAATCAACCATATCTGTGATTTTTAACTGAACATTGACTATGCTTGTTGCTCAAACACCTGTTAATAGTCTGGTGCATGACCATTTAGGCATTTATACACATGACTTGCTGCTAAATACTTAATGATTTAAAATGTCCTATACTCAAAGGTGCACTATACGATATCCAGAGCATTGGTTTAGCAGCAAACAACTATTAGCTATGTAAAGATATAGAGGAGTAATGTCGGGCCGGCCGCTCGTGCCTTTTAGTGCATGTTAGTGCATGTGAGTGTGCCCCATTGGCTAGCTCTCAGCTACCACTCTGAACTGCAATTACAGCTGATAACCCCGTCCTGACCAACGGCGCCGTTGCAGAAGCCCTCCGGTTCCCTCCCAGGTTAACACTGTTAGCTCTGTCAGAATTGTTTCCGTAGTTTTCACTGCTAGCACCGTTAACTGCAAGCCGCCAGCTCTGCCGTTGCCATGTTGAGAGCCGTGTCGAGGCAATAAAAGTGCTCCCAGTCTCGCATTTAGCACCTTTAAATGGGCTCTTCTTTGCAACCAAAAATATAACGTATCATCTTGTTTTGTACAATATGTTGCATAGAAAGACCAAGGTAATTAAATTTATATGTGGTGTCACAGTTAGATTAAAGACTGTCGTGATTCAAAGAGGCAACTCTCCTCTAACTCAGAATGCCTATTCTCAACTTTTCGCCTTTAACACATTTTGCACGTGTTAATATAACACAAGTACCAGGACCATCAGTGGATACATTATATGTGTCTCCAGTGAGAAATGAACAGGAGAAACTTGGGACAATTCCCAAAATCTGTCAAAATCTACCCACTTAGCTACGCACAGGACTTTTAATCTTCTCCATCACTATTGTAGTGCCACTTTTTATGTCCTGTAACTAATAGGCCACCGGGTGTGAGCCACACAGGTACCCTGGTGCTACAAAGAGACTCTACAGGAGTGATGTGGGGGTGCTTCAAAGAAACAAGGCGAAGACGGCGGAGTACATGGAATGGAAAGAGTCAGCAAGAAAAGAAAACCCCTCTTCTGAACGAGGACATAATCGTTTGGAGGAACCTAAATAATACATTTCAGGTTTTGATATAACTATTACTGCCTGCGAAAAGCCCTTTGATGTTAATTGAAACCACTGGGCAGCAATCTGCTTTATAGGACTGACAAATAACAGTTTCCTATGGGCTAAGCATTGAAGGTTAGAAAGCACATACTTTCTCCATATGCTCATTCGATATAAATAAAAATCTAAAAAAGAGCTTGTCTTCGAGGAGGCAGCACATTACGCTGAGGATGGTCCCTGGCCGAAGTTGTGGTGAGGAAAAATGTTGTTTACGGCTCTTTATGGTACCTTCACCAGAGGTCCCGTGCGGTACAGGACAAAGCTTGACTGTATTGTTTTCAGTTTTCCCAGTAGTTTACTTCCCCTCTTTCATACAGAAACCACAGCTTAACTTGATAAAGTAATAATAAAATCTAGGTGGCCCAACAAGAACTCCTGCATCGGAAAGATATTATTATTCACAAAGAGGCCTGTCTCTTGTATTTCTGATTTCTCAGGTCATACAATAGTTTGAAGCATGCGGGGGAGAGATGATTGCAGGGCTGTGGGCTCTGGTTTTAATACAGACATAACACAATGGTCTCTGTCTTCCTTTACTGTGCTTTAGTACGTTCTGGCACCGTACGCTTCTCATCTTTTATTCTTCACCAGCCTTTTTTTAGACGCTCATTATATCACAAAAAAGGAGCCTTGTCAAAGGGTCACCCGGATCTGATGCAATGCACAATAACAGAAAACATACCTCCATCGTGAGCGCAAACACATTGGCCAGACCAGTAGAGGGTTCTATAGGATGATAGAAGAAGTTCAAAGTGATTTTTTTTCCACCTCCATCCCATATGATACCACATTAGAGTGTGAACAGGGTTGACCTTGCTGTATGCTGAACCCCACAGGTCGGACATGAGAGGAGAGGTGCCTGTTTTAGAGCCTGATTCGCTGTAGGACAAATGACAGGCATTGTTGAAGAAGGTAATTGGCTTGTCTCCATGTAAAGAGCCTGTACGTTATTTGATTGTTAACAGAGCCTCGTTTCTGACCAGCGAGCGAAAAAAAGATCCACAGAACTTTCTCCTCTTTGACATGTTCCCCATCATGATGACTGACAGTGAGAACACATGAATGATAGTTGGGCGTGTAGCCGACAGTAACATACTGTAATGATGGATTGTGTTTAAGGTTTGAATGGAGTGGTGTGGATTTAAAGGAACAGGGTGTCACATTTCAGGGGATCTACTAGCAGAAATTCAATATAATATTCATATGTTTTCATTAGTGTATAATCACCTGAAACTAAGAATCGTTGTGTTTTCGTCAGAAAGAGCCCTACACAGGGAGCGGGCAAAGAGTATAGAAGCAAAGAGACAAAACTGTTTTTTTGACAACAGCCGCTGCCGCCATTTTGGACTGAAAGCGCTTATTATATTTAGAATATTTTATTGTTCAATGCAGACCATTTCGGTAGAATATGACAATTGAATATAAAATATTTTGATTACTTTTGCACGGCACTGTTTTGGTGGACGTTTTACTGGCGTCTGGCAGTTGCTTTCAGTCCAAAATGGTGGAAGAGTAGCTTTGCTGCTAGGCGCTGATGTTGCAATGGAATGAACATTCGACTTTCACTTCTTGGTAATAATACGTTCTTTGGAGTGGGTGCTCTTCGCAGAGTCCACCATTTTGGTCTGCCATGTTTCTACAGTAGCCAAGAACAGACAAGACAGCATTCTCTGACACAGCGTTCTCTGACACAGCGTTCTCTGACACAGCGTTCTCTGACACGCTTGTGAAACTGCGGTAACAGTCGCCATCTGACTTCTATTTCTCCTAAAGTAGTGGTATTATGGTAGGAGCGTTACCACGGTTTTGCACTCAGCGGCTCATGTTACCGCAGTCTTGGAAAGGGAACAGTGAGCGGACGGGTGCTCAGTTGGTTGCAATCTGCAACCACACCACTAGGTGCCACTAAATCCTACACACTGTACCTTTAGAAAAAGATTTTGACAGCCAAAAAAACAATAAAATAAATGACAGTAATCTGAAAATAACTAAAATGAATAACTTGGTATTTTGGGAAATAATATATGTTCTTTGTTTTCTTGCTGAGAGTTACAGTAGATGAGAAGATTGATACTGAATGGTATCAAAATGTGTAAATATGACTATAAAGCAATTCGATTTTCTGTCTGATAAATTGCATTACAGTTTTAATAAAACTTATAAGTGCATTAAAATTTATTTTTAAAGCAATGCACCTAATTACGATCAAATCAATTCCCTCAACCCTGGCTCTGAAAGGATTCCTCAAACCCCTGTTACTGAGAACTAAACATGATTTGAATGGTTTATATACTTTGTGAATAATTTAATAGGGCCCACTGTGCACATATGATTCTTCAGCCATGGGGGTTGTGAGGATTTCCACACCATCCCACTGATGGGCCACCAGCGATGGGATTAAAAACCAAGCTACTGCAGGGTTTGTCAGACAAGGTATGTGGCCTGTCTGCCATTAAAGGCCCTATACATTATGTTCACTCAAAGAGCCCCAGATCCGACAGCCAAAAAAAGTCAGAGGAGGAACCCTCTGTTCCTTGAAATGTTAACCATAAAGATGATTGACAGTGGGAATATGTGAATGATAGTTTGACGCATAAAAGGAACACGGTGTAATGATGGATTGGGGTGATGGAGGTTGGATGAAGGCAGATTTTGACATTATAAGATAAAAAAGAAATTATTTACAACATCATAAGGTTTTTTTCCGTGATAGTAGCTCCAGAAAGACACTATAGGCTGACATATGTTAATGTGGAAAAAACCTATACATGCTTGCACATGGATCTAGTTTTCACAAAATGATTCCAAGGATATTTTTCAAACATAGTCTTCCCTTGGAAGACCAGAACAGAGGAGAGGAAATGTAGGTTATAAATAGGAATCAAAAGAACCCCCTCCGTTTATTAGTAAGGGATGCCAGAGACACCGACATCTTTGAAAGTGGGAGAGCTTTTTGAGCATTTTACAAGACAGGTGAAAGAAACATGTGTGTTAAATCATTGTACCCGGCTCACTTGGGTCAGCTCTACCATAAAAGAAAAGAGATTACAAAGGAAACTAATGAAGACACTGATCAAAGTCTGTAATGGTAATATGTAGCAGGTGTTTCAGAACCCAGCAATCCGCCCCTGCACCACCCTCCCACCACCACCATCCATGAAACTCATGTATTTCACATGTGCTTTGATAGAGGAACAATGGACAGAACACATTTCAGCACTATTCAAAACATGTTATGAGCAATGTGGATGAACTCTTGGAGGGTATACTTCAACTGCGGGGTGATACATAAAGGCAGCCACATGGCCGCTGTGCGTTTACGGTGCACTTTCATGATCGGTAGTGAGTTGAAAAAGGGGCTGACGTGGTTGAAGCCCACACCGGCAGAAAGGCACCTGGATTTTGAGATGCATGGAAGAGTTGAAAGAAGGTTGGCGGGACTTGAACTGGAACACGTTCAAAGCATGATTGCTATTTTTACACGTAGTCTAAGATGAAAGTGGAACTGCTTCTGATTACAAAAAGGGGGAAGCATATGGAATATCCATGTTGAAGACCAGGATATCTTAAAGAAAATATTTGACATCAACATCAAAATACTGCTGAACTGCAGCACTACTACCACCAAAAAATAAATAAATAAATGAAGAAATAAATAAATAAATAAATAAATAATAATAATAATAATAATAATAATAATAATAATAAAAGTTGCTTTTGCTTTTACATGTTTTTCTTTTTCATGTCACATCAATTTTAAAGGCTGTAAAACTACTACAAAATACTGCTGAACTGCAGAACTTTTACCATTACCAAAAAATAAATAAATAATAATAATAATAATAATAACAATAATAATAATAATAATAATAATAATAATAATAATAAAAGTTGCTTTTGCTTTTACATGTTTTTCTTTTTCATGTCACATACATTTTAAGGGCTGTAAAACTACTACAAAATACTGCTGAACTGATGTACTACTACCACCAAAAAAATAATAAAATAAGTAAAATAAGTAAAATAAAATAAATAAAATAAAATAAATAAAATAAATAAAATAAATAAAATAAATAAAATAAATAAAATAAAATAAATAAAATAAATAAAATAAATAAATAAACCCTTTTTCTTTAACATATGTTTTTCTACGTCGAAGCCATTTTAAGGGCTGTAAAACTACTACCAAATACTGCTGAACTGCAGTACTACTACCACAAAAGAAATAAGTAAAATAAGTAAAATAAAATTAATAAAATAAATAAAATAAATAAAATAAATAAAATAAATAAAATAAATAAAATAAATAAAATAAATAAAATAATAACCCCTTTTTCTTTAACATGTTTTTCTTTTTTTTTTTTTTTTACGTCACTTCCATTTTAAGGGCTGTAAAATTACTACAAAATACTGCTGAAATGCAGAACTTTTACCACTACCAAAAAATAAATAAATAATAATAATAATAATAATAATAATAACAATAATAATAATGATAATATTATTATTAATAATAATAATAATAATAATAATAATAATAATAAAAGTTGCTTTTGCTTTTACATGTTTTTCTTTTTCATGTCACATACATTTTAAGGGCTGTAAAACTACTACAAAATACTGCTGAACTGACGTACTACTACCACCAAAAAAATAATAAAATAAGTAAAATAAGTAAAATAAAATAAATAAAATAAATAAAATAAATAAAATAAATAAAATAAATAAAATAAAATAAATAAAATAAATAAAATAAATAAAATAAATAAAATAAAATAAATAAAATAAATAAATAAACCCTTTTTCTTTAACATATGTTTTTCTACGTCGAAGCCATTTTAAGGGCTGTAAAACTACTACCAAATACTGCTGAACTGCAGTACTACTACCACAAAAGAAATAAGTAAAATAAGTAAAATAAAATTAATAAAATAAATAAAATAAATAAAATAAATAAAATAAATAAAATAAATAAAATAATAACCCCTTTTTCTTTAACATGTTTTTCTTTTTTTTTTTTTTACGTCACTTCCATTTTAAGGGCTGTAAAATTACTACAAAATACTGCTGAACTGCAGAACTTTTACCACTACCAAAAAATAAATAAATAATAATAATAATAATAATAATAATAACAATAATAATAATGATAATATTATTATTAATAATAATAATAATAATAATAATAATAATAATAATAATAATAATAATAATAATAATAATAAAAGTTGCTTTTGCTTTTACATGTTTTTCTTTTTCATGTCACATACATTTTAAGGGCTGTAAAACTACTACAAAATACTGCTGAACTGACGTACTACTACCACCAAAAAAATAATAAAATAAGTAAAATAAGTAAAATAAAATAAATTAAATAAAATAAATAAAATAAATAAAATAAATAAAATAAATAAAATAAAATAAATAAAATAAATAAATAAACCCTTTTTCTTTAACATATGTTTTTCTATGTCGAAGCCATTTTAAGGGCTGTAAAACTACTACCAAATACTGCTGAACTGCAGTACTACTACCACAAAAAAAATAAGTAAAATAAAATGAATAAAATAAATAAAATAAATAAAATAAATAAAATAAATAAAATAAATAAAATAATAACCCCTTTTTCTTTAACATATGTTTTCTTTTTGCAGCCATTTTAAGATCTGTAAAACTTAAATAAAACAGATTTAAAACCATCTTGACCAGCTGATCTGCTATTTGTAGATCTGAACCTGCGCTGCGGCTGCGCAGTGCAACATTCTAGAGCGTAGCCGAAGCTACTTCCGCCGCGAGCACAGGTGCACTCTGGGAATTGCAGTTCTCGTTGCTACGCCGTTAGTTTCTCTCTCCAAAAACTCTCCACCGAAATGCATTTTACGCAGAAAAACTTGACGACTGGGCTTTTACTGAAATAACACGAACAACTGCACTTGCGTGTTCCCTTTCTAATATAGGAATAAACTGAAATACCGTTTAGTCGTGCACTACAACAACCACCGTCGCCTCTAATGAAAGCGAGGCAGTGTAAACACACAGTCCGGAACATGAAAAGATCGGGTGACAGTGAGGGGGAGAAGAGAAGAAAGGTATTGATAGCGTTTTTCTCCATTAGGTCTGGCATATTTCTAAGCCCTGTCGCTGGTTGAATGTCTAATGCTCCTGATGTGATGCTGCTGGCTGCGTTTTGAAGGCTAGAAAGCCTTGAACGGACAGCGCATACCTCACCTTGCCTTGTTTCCTTTATTGTGTTTTCCATTTTTCTCCCCCACTCACTCTTCCACAATGAAGAATTACAGTTATTACATTATAACAGGCGTTTTATCACCTAAATACACTGCTGGCTGAGAAGAAGCTGGAGCTTTGCAGAAAAAATGTCATGGCAACGTCCCATATCAACTAGAAAAACACAGGATATGAGTCACAGTCTGCAGGGTGTTTTTTTGAGGAAATAGTAAACAATTCTATAGGTTATAGTTATAAAACAATTAATAAAAAAGCAAACAAACAAAAAGGCTTCATTTTGGGGATGTCATTCTGGTGTGAAGAATGAACAATGAATCAATTGTTAAGCATGCTGCCATGCACAGCAGCCCAGTGCAACACAGTAAAAACAAATGGTTAAAAAAAGTTAAGTGTGTGTTGGGGTATATCACATTTGGCAAGGTGCCAGGCCAGCAGCCCACAGCTGCTTCAGGCTTTACTATAGATATACAGTGGGTAGTAACTGGTGCTCTGATGTACAGTAGAAATGATTAGCTAATGTTGTGATTATTGTTCTTAAATAATACCCTCTGTAAATATGCCAGCTTGCTTCCTTTCTCTTTAGATAAATAAGAGGATGAGCAAGTGTAATTGTAAAATGACTATATGACTGTAGAGCAGCCAAGGAAAGAGCTGCGTAAATTTTGGCCACTTTGTTTTTTACAATATTGCATAATGATGCAGATATTATGATAACTAATAACTTGCTGCAGGATATAAAAGTGAGGTGTGAGCAGGATTATTTTGCAAATGACATGAACAGAGAGATGGGTGCATCTATAACCTGGGATGGGATGTGTGTGCTGGTTGTGATGATGTTAACTGGAAAACACAGGATATGAGTCACAGTCTGTAGGGTGTTTGTGAGAAAATAGTAAACAATCCTATAGGTTATAGTTATAAAACAATTAATAAAAAAAAGCAAACAAACAAAAAGGCAACTTTAATTTTGGGGATGTCATTGTGGTGTGATGGAATGAACAATGAATCAATTGTTAGCATGCTGCCATGCACAACAGCCCAGTGCAACACAGTAAAAACAAATGGTTAAAAAAAGTTTAGTGTGTGTTGGGGTATATCACATTTGGCAAGGTGCCAAGCCAGCAGCCCACAGCTGCTTCAGGCTTTACTATAGATACAGGGGGTAATAACTGGTGCTCTGATGTACAGTAGAAATGATTAGCTAATGTTGTGATTACTGTTCTTATAATAATACCCTCTGTAAATATGCCAGCTTGCTTCCTTTCTTAGCTTCCATTCTCTTTAGATAAATAAGAGGATGAGCAAGTGTAATTGTAAAATGACTCTATGACTGTATAGCAGCCAAGGAAGGAGCTGCGTGCATTTTGGCCACTTTGTTTTTTATAATATTAGTGGTTGTATAATGATCCAGATATTATGATAACTAATATCTTGTTGATAAAAGTGAGGTGTGAGCAGGATTATTTTGCGCATAACATGAACAGAGATGGGTGCATCTATAACCTGGGACGGGATGTGTGTGCTGGTGCGTTAAGCATGTGTTTCGTGCTGACCTGGGCTTAATCAGGCTTTGCTGTATATCCGTAACTCTGCGGTTTTGTTGAGATACTAAAGGAAAAGGAAGGAAAAGGGAGCTCTGGTGTGCAGCCATCCTGGGATGTGTTTTTCGCCCTATAGTCATAGTGTCTGTCTGTCTGCCTCTCTGTCTGTTCCTCCTCTTATCTCCTTGACTTGGACGCCGTCTGCTGTGGCACATATGTTTGGATCATGTCAGACAGCAGTGAAACTATGTAAGACGTGGTTCCTCCTGTTTATGAAAGCAGCCATGGTGGCCAGATGAGCGGCTCAGAGAGGGGGAACTCATTCCAGCTGGCCCTCAGGCAGTCAGGCAGCAGCATTGCACAGACCTAATGGCTTAGCTTCCTTTCTCTTTAGATAAATAAGAGGATGAGCAAGTGTAACTGTAAAATGACTGTATGACTGTAGAGCAGCCAAGGAAGGAGCTGCGTGCATTATGGTCACTTTGTTTTTTTTATAATATCAGTGGTTGCATAATGATCCAGATATTATGATAACTAATAACTTGAATATGGTGGTTTTCTTATCCAGTGAGCGTGTCTGCAATGTTGCACAATGTGAGAGATGCACTATGATGGGTCCACTGTCATTCTGAGTTAGGGAATGCAAGCACCAACACATTAGTGCCAAATGAATACACAATCTCCCTAGAAAATCCCACCACAGCAAGTCAGCATAGCATACTGACAGGTGGGATGCCATAGTCTATATATGCTCTTTAATGATATAGAATAGAGTGCTCCAGGGATGCCGTATTTTTGTAGGCCAACCAGGAAGTTAGCATCGCCCTGGTTCCCTCAACAAAAAGCCGATGGGATTGTTCCATTGGATTTTGGATTATTGTGGAAAATAAGCTCTGTGGCAAACACACGTTTATGATACTTACACGTTTTGTTTAGCAAGATAATCTTCATAAACGAACACCAATTTTATGATTTTTTAAGTGTGAATGCAATCGCCTGAAGTAAAAAGTTAACGTTAGGCTATAGACAAACTACACCACATGAGTATACACAACAAAACTGTAAAGGCAGACGAGTCGGCGAGATGACGTTTAGTGGTCTCATTCAGCCACTTGTTAGCAAACGCCTTTTTAAAACACATTAAGGCTTCAAAATTCACGATTGGGGTATTTATTGATGTATTTTATATATCGTAACCATAGACCTTATTTCAGGCATCTAAAAAAAACATTAAAAAAACCCATTGACTTCCAGACTCGGGAACCGGAAGTGCTAAAATGCTAACTCATTTCCAGGTTTTAGGACTCATTCCTGTAGCACTCTATAGGACGTTTGCCTAACTGCCCACGGAGAATTAATCACACCCCATCCACATTATTTCACATTTATTTGAATTCAAAATACTGAAATAATTCTACTTTTTTATTTAGATTAGAGGATAGATCCACGTTATTTGACACACTAACGGTTTTGTTTGTTGTTTCAACTACAGACATTGCAGACCATTTGTAAGTTTGTGCATCACCTTAGGTTCTCAAATAGCTACATTTTCTTGAGTCTCCTCCCCATAGCAACAGTCCTCTCGCCTTGCACCCTAATGAATTGAAAACATCTCATTATGTTTTATCAGTATTGTCATCACAGGAATGAAATTTCACTCATGCCTTGGCAAGTGTGAAAACGGCTCTGACCCTGCCCCTTAACCCGATGTTCTAATGCCGTCTTTGATGCGAGCTCGCCATTTGGACAGTGATGACAAGTATAAAGTGCTGTGTCGAAACAGGAAGTGTGTGTGTGTGTGTGTGTGTGAGCGGCGGGCTAAGTAATGATCACACAGGGTCACCAGATGTTGTGAGGTCCCGGGCTCGGCCCAGCCCATTGCTTAGATCAGCCTCATTGGCTTGCTCTGGTTGTGGCACCCAGTGCAAGCTGTTTAGGGTATTTAATTTCTGAACACTCATTAAAATGGTTTGTGTTTCCCTTGGCAATTCTGTTAAATTAACAACTACCGAGGTAAAAGCTGATTATGTGGCCACACATCCAGACATGGTTAATCAATTCCCCCCCGCACAAAATGTTAGCTGGTGAATTAGTGTAAAGGAAAACGATTTATGGCGACTAATGCCGACGTCCTGTCATGTCGGCCCCGGTGTTTTAGCAAGAGGGGGGTGTCAGATTCAGCACATTCAGCAGCTTTGCGCTCTGCCGGCCATCTTTTTCCTCCCTTTTAACCCCAGCTACATGCTGCTTGCTCTATTAATGAGCCAATAATGGAGAAATAGTGTTGGGTGATGACATAAAACATGGGTATGGATACCTAAGGCAGGGTAGCACATAAGCTCCAACAGAGCTAGATTTACACCTAGGCTCGGTGTAGAATGGTAGAGAAGGGAACACTCTGCATGGGGGCTCTCACAGCTTCATCAGACCCCCGCCGGCCGAGCTGTGGAAAAGCCAGAGCTCAGAAAAATACGGCTGTGGCAGATAATGATACCATTACACTAATGGAGCTGGCAAATGAAGGAGAACCCAGATGCCCTGCTTTATTACCGGAGGGGGTCATTTCCTCGCTGCATTCCTAATGGCCTGAGCACACAGTATTGATCAGGCTATCATGCTGCTAATCCTCTACAGAATTACTTATCGCCGGCTAGGTGTCGATCCGCCACGTGCCCCGCTCTGGCCTTGCCGCTGGGCGGCCGCTGTGTGTCCAGCAGGGACCCACCGGGCAGTTGATCCAGTCATGATTTAGGGCCAAGCAGGGATGGCGTCTGGGAGGTCTTCAGCAGTGGGCCGGCCAGTTCAATGTGTAAAAAAAAGGAGGCAAATGAACCTTATAGCTTTCATTTAATTAAGGAGCAGGCAATGATGTGGTTCCTCCCTCTTTATGGCCCCGTTGGCCGCTATGGAGCAGGGGGAAGCTGTGAGGTTGGGTGTTGTTCGCAGTAATTGTGTTTTGCTGTAAATAAGAACAGGCAGCTCTTGTGCCAGCAGCAGCAGCAGGATGTAAGATTTTCACCACGCCGTTGGCCTGAGTCGATTACTAAATGCTCTACATATTTAACTTCATTCTTGCTTCATTTGGCTGAAAATTGGAGAATTCTACATTCAAATTTGTTTCTTTAGGCCTAACTATAGTGGACCTCCCATGTTCCAGGTAATCAGAGCTGAAATGTGGCTTCATGTGAAAACGGAAGAAAAGATTTTCTAAATTATTCATGCATTATTTGAACATGACCGAGAATGGTGTTGCCTGGGCCCATCATCATTACAAATGAATAGGAGGGTCAGGTAGCACAGAGCACTTTGCCCAGGGCTTGTGACCTGTCATATCCTTGGCCCCTTTACTGGGCCCCTGTGTGCATTAGCATCCTCAGGCCATTGGAAGCGTGGCGTTGTAGCATCAGCAGACCCCTCTTGTCACCTCTGGCCTTGGCTAATCAAAGAGTTTACCTTAAGGGGGGCATTTAGCCCTGTTCGTTAGGGCCACTGCAGCAGCCATAAAGAAGTATTTATACATTTCCATCTGGAACAACCTGTCGTGGCTAGGGAAACTAGCTATTGATCCAGATATTTAGTCATTTCTTTCTGCGTGCGCCATCAATATTGTGCAAACATCCGTCCACGCGAGGGTTGACCTCAGCCCCGGCCTCTATTTTTCGCTCCCATTGGAGTTCAATGATATACTATTCCGAAAAGTAAAATCAATGAATGAATATGAAGTGTTGGTGTGTAATATAGCGCGGGCCCAAGGCCCCGGGTCTTTCATTGATCTGCTATGAGAGCGTTGGGGGGGGCTGATTAGTCTGCTGCTGAGCTTTCCCTCTACATGTCTTTACCTTGTCTTGCCTGTTTGATCTTTGGCTCATATATTTGGACTGAGGTGTTTACAGATCAACGTGGTTAGTCAAGCCTCTCTTTAAACTAATTCAGCCAACATTTTCTTGCCCAACTTGGCACAAGAATGTCATAATAACTTGTATTAGAGTGAAATTAAGGTGATATGACATGCAATGTGTTTGCATTTTTAGAATATTGCTTTTATTTTATTGTTTAGTTTCAGAGGAATTACATTTTTTTTTAAGTGTATTTTATAGGGCTGTCAAAGTTAGCGCGATAATAACGCGTTTTAACGCCACATTGTTTTTAACGCATTAACGCAACTTGTGATTTTTAGGTTGTAGCGGGCTCAGTTTTAAAGCTAGAGTAAAGACATCATATGAAACTAGAAAACCTTCGAAATCCATTGGTGCCAACCATGTCATACTAGCTTGTCGCAAATGAGGCTAAAAAATGCTCCACACTTATGCTAAATTTTGGCAAGGAAAAACTGTCATGGCCATTTTTAAAGGGATCCCCTGACCTCTGACCTCAAGATATGTGAATGAAAATGGGTTCTATGGGTACCCACGATTCTCCCCTTTACAGACATGTCCACTTTATGATAATAACATGCAGTTTGCGGCAAGTCATCGTCAAGTCAGCACACTGACACTCTGACAGCTGTTGTTGCCTGTTGGGCTGCAGTTTGCCATGTTATGATTTGAGCATATTTTTATGGTAAGTGCAGTACCTGTGAGGGTTTCTGGACAATATTTGTCATTGTTCTGTGTTGTTAATTGATTTCTAATAATAAATAGAGGGCAGGTCTTTGTTTTAAGGATGTCAGAGATGGATGGATGGGATTGATTGTTGTATGTTTTGCTTCACTTTATCTGTGATGTAATTATTAAATTCACTGGTTATAAGCCCTACAAATAGTGATATTTAAACATAAGCGAGCTGTTTCTTTGAAGTAATATCATGTACCTACTTATTGTTTTTTACCTATGAGATGGTTCTCTGTTAATGACATTGGTTATCAGCCTATAAGTGTTGGGTTGGCTTCTCATGATCAATATGAATAACCCTGCACATTGTTGCCTCGCCACCTTTTTTATGGCGGTCTGAGTTGAATACCTAACATTTCAGAGGTGCATGATGTCTACATTTGGTTTGCATCTGGAAGGATATCAACTTTTACAGCCCCGCCTGCATTGTCTCAGGGTACAGGGCTAAGATGGCCCGTCACGGACTCCCATATGGGCTTGAAAGGGACCTGTGATCTTACTAAACATTTAAATGGAAAACCAGAGATAACCTTATGCTAGGCATTACAGTTTGCTGTAACTTTGGGATTGAACACCATCATGAGTCATACTGTAACTAAAAGGAACATCTGCAGAGGTTTCCTCCAAGCAGCGGCTGCCATCTACTTACCTCTGTCTGGTTGGCTACTATATAGCATGAAGGAAGGTGCAAAATTGAAAAAGAGATCTGCCAAAGGCAACATCAAACATATTTCCACAGAAATCATGTCTTACACCCATGCAAGTCTGCTTAATTTGATTTCCTTTAGCAGCCTTCATTCTTCCCAAATTCCAAAATACTATCTTGAAGCTTGATTGTTTAAAAACATTAAGATATATTCTGCCACCTTAGGTACCAGCACTTTAGTAGCCTATATTGCTACTACCCGGAGGGTTTCTCCTATGGAAGCAGTCACTAGGATTGTCCAAACAGCCCTTGACAGCTTACGTGTCTGACAGCCCCTACCGAGCACCTCATATTAGTGTTGAGGCATTAGCCACAGATGTCAGCGTACTCGCAAACAAGGCCGCGATGTGGATCATGCAAACCGGCCGACGAGATCAGCCGTCAGATTCAATGAGATTACATCGAATGTGACCCGCCCAAGTAGGGTTCATCTGTCATGCATGTGTCCCGTCACAAGAGAGACATAGAATAATCAGTTCAATCAATAGATGGTGGTGGCTCATTGGACTGGTGCTGAATAAACATGGGAATGACCCTCTCAACTCTTACACAGAGGCTAGAGTCTCCAGGGGGTTCATTAGCCACTCGAGGCTATGATCCGGGCGAGTCGTTATTTTCCAGTTCTGTTTGTTTGGCATTCTGGTGGTGTGTGTGTGTGTGTGTGTGTGTGTGTGTGTGTATGTGTGTGTGGGGTTTCGTGTAGGTTGACGGGTGTAAGTGTGAGGTATGGGTGTCTTTGAATGCATGGTTGTGTGTGTGTATGCACACGCTCTTCTCTATACGAGGCTGCTGTTTGTGTGAATGCTAAGAGAACATAAGTGATAACAATCTTCAGTAAGTTTGTTTAGCTCCATGGAAATTGGAAAGATTAACAATTACAGAGGTAATATTACACCAGACTTATGTCTCAGGCGCCAAAGCAAAAATGTCAGTAATAATTGATGCTACTCCGAATACTTCATAGCCACTCGATTCTTTCTTGTTATCAGGACATTAAATGTGTGTTATCACTCGCTATAAGTATCATACATGTGAGTCAGTAGGGGCCTACTATATCTACTACGTTGTAAAAGTGAAAGCGAAACTTAAATGTAACACGTTCTAACACGTAAAACTGCAGGAAGCGTTATGTTTTGAAAAAAAACAACAAAGCAACAAAACTACTTAGTTAGGTTTAGGGGAAAAACATTGGGTTTTGGCTTAAAGTGACTCAAAACTGAAAGTGAAACTGAACGGTTGTGAACATAAAGGGCCCTATTTTAACGATCTATAGCACATGGTCTAAAGTGCATGGTGCAAGTGCATTTAGGGCGTGTCCATCTCCACTTTTGCTAGTTATGCGGCGCATAATCTGGACTCAAAGTAGCGCAAAAGGGCAAAGGGGTTGTATATAGTCTCTTAATGTGTCATCTCCCATTCCCTTTAAAGCCAGGTGCACATTGGCGCATTGCTATTTAATAGGCGGGTTCAGCAAATTGGAGAAGTGAGCCGTTTTCATCCCATATGGAGTTTCTAGCGACGGCAACCATGTGAATAGATGACAAAACCTACTGGGTGTAGCAGGGCCCTACTGACCCACATCTATGAGGCTGATAACCACTGATAAAGCACATTTAATAACCTGATAACAGTCTGATCAGCTGTCATAGCTGCCCTGGTTGTTGCTAATTTTAGCTAACTCTAACAAAATGATTTCACTATGCAAAGCCACCTGCATAAGACAGAACAGTCTTCGTGCTGTTTATTTGTGAATTTATTTTCCTTTGTAATGACTCACCTTTCCAATAAAGTAAAAGTGCCTACTGCCACGGTGTTGCCCAACATCTGGTTTCAATGGAAAGTCCAAAACCCTTCATTCACAAAAGCTGCAGGAGACCAGGTTCACAAGGCACTGTAAATAGTAACTGTTAATTTGTACATCATAAGCTCTTTTCCATAAACATGAGCAATGAAAGTGTGTTAAAATACCTGGCGCTTAGCTCATTGCTTTGTAGAGGCTGAACATACGAGGTGCCTCCTTTTAGCCAGTGCCAGGTTTTAGCTCTGCAATTAGCTTAGCCAGCTGGAGGTACACTCGGCTTCCCCTGCTAACCGCCATCAACAAAAAATACCACGGGTAGTCTCTACTTGTCAAACCAACCATTATGCTATGTTGAAAAATAGTACTGTGTCACTTTTTTGGAAGGACATTATAATTATGTCAGAAGTTCAATTTTGTATGTTGTTCAATTGACCCTAAGTTCCACCCCTTTTCACTCTGGGCTCCAATAACAGTTGAGCAAGGAGTCCGGCAGAACCTCGATCACCTTTTCCCTTTCCTGTTGGGTTATACTGAGATATACTACGTCTGTTCAAAAGTAACATTACTATGTAAGTCATATCACATTGGTGTCACAATCTTAACGGACACATTACATTGTATATTGTCACTGTTACTAGCTACATTTTAGTGGTCCCTGTGGACAAGCGGTAGTGTTTCCGAGCACCAGATTCCCTTTAGAAAAGCTCTCATTTTACTGCAGCACGGTCTAACAGTTTGCCCCACGCCATCCTGGTTCTAGTTCTCCCGTGCTTCCCTTCCCTCCAGTGGGCACAGCGATACGGCCAGCATTGTCTCCCAGCTGGGACTGGCGGGGCAGTGAGGTGAAGCCTTGCTCCTGGCTGGAGGAGGAGCTGCTTGGTGCAGAGCTCTCCATATCCAGGTTGCTGCCGGAGGCCCCACTGGAGTCTGAGCTGAAGAATTTTCTGGTGAACATGCATGATTTCGTTTGATTTAATTCTTTTGTGTATATTATCTCTGCTAAGTGCCGCCCCGACCTAACTTTTGGTGTCATTTATTTTGATATACACAACGTCTAGCATCCCAACGGGAATAATTACCTGAGTAAAGTTTATCACCATGAATATATCCTGCCATCGCATACTGTAGTTCTTGCAGTCAACACTATATTGCCACCCAGAAACTATCTATTAATAATACACACCCGGCTAAACGGAACCGGCGTAACCATGTTTTTTTTTGTCAAGCTTGTCCGACCTAGCAACAGTAACCAATGGGGACTGGACTCAGGATCGTTCAATTAGCAAGGAAGTTAACATGTTCAAGGTTAAAATTGCAAAAAAGCTTAACAAAAACACTCAAATACAACATTAGCAATTAATATAATACCTGTCTAATACTATTTAATGGAACACAAAACATTTTTTGTCCCTGTGGCATCAGACACTTTGTATAACTGCTTCCACCTGAGGACTTTAGTAACCACGCCAACTTCCAGTCTGGAGTAGGTGTCCTGGTTATCCTGGATTTGCTTTCATGGAGCTTTTTTTTTGTACCGTTCGTTCCAGCATTTACTCTGCATCAAGTCTTTGAGAAGTGTCTCCTCACTTCAGGTAGTCTGTTCATGTCTCAGTGATTTTTCCTCTGAGCCCCCGTGTGTTTTTTCTTCATCAGCCTAACTTTTCCTTGCATATGCGAAGGAGCCAACGACAGCTTGACTGGCATGCTGTCAGACGGGCGATGCCTTTCCAACGGTGGAGCATCAGCCCTTTCCTGTGAGCTTGTATGTGTGTGTGAGTGTGTGTAGAAAAGTGGGGGTATTGTCAGGACGTGACCGGCACACTTTGCATGTTCTCCTCGAGACAGGTGCTCCTGGGCGAGCACTGGTGCATGACAGTTGCCTTTCATCGCTGTCTTCTCTACACTTAACCCCTGACCAGCCCTCCCTCCTTCCTCTTCCTCCTCATCCTCTTCTCCTCTCTCCTCCCACCCGCTTTTCCTCCACGTCTGACCTCTTCTCACGGCACTTCCCTCGGCCGTCCTGAGTGATGGACTGCGAAAGACTGGTGGGCGGGTTGCGCTTTGTATGTGGTGGTGGTGTGGCGCGGCAGGCTTGTCACAAGCCCAACACTGTCAGGCCACGGAAACCCAGCTGTCCAGACCGAACACACATACCACAACTTTTTGTTCAACAGTCCGTAATTCCATCCACCGGCGCTGTCAAGCACTTGATCAAACGTGCATAAAGAAAGGAGCCCCTTGGCTGAATCCCATCTTCTCTCTTCCTATCATAATGTAGGCAGATTTTTCCCTCCTCTGCCTGTTTCCTCAGCTCTGTTTATTCAGATGAGCCTGACTGGGGGGCAGCGGGTCACATCCACTCGCCTGGCTAAAACGGTCCTGAATCGAGGGTTGTCTCCAGTGAGATGGAGAGAGCAAAAAAAAACACAAGGAGGGGTTAGAAGGGGCTGCTGAGCGGTCATGTCAGGGCTGTTTTCGGGGCTATTTGTGTGTGCGTGTGTGCGTGTGCCATGGCAGGGGTAGGGGTTAGGGAGTTTGAGGGTTCAGTTGTCAACCCCTGTGTCATGCTTGCCCTGGCCCTGTTATGTAGAGGGCATCCACTGTCATTTGTTGCAGGACTGTTTGAAGTGGAGTGAGCCGCAGAAGCATAAAAAAAAAGCAGTCGGCACACTGCGAGCTCTCAGGTGCCGCTGCCGAGCAACACACATTCATTTAAAAGTACATACTCTGCAGGAACTAATCCCTTAATGATTTGACAACCCAAAGTTTGTGTTTTATACTTTTTTTTTTTAGATTTGTTTTAGTGTTGGCTTTTTAATCTCCATCATATGTTTATTCAAGATGGAGACTGATCCAGATGTTTTCTATAGGGCGTACTTAATTTTACGTTGTTTTCCCTTTTGTTCTTTGAGCTTCATCGTGTTAAGCGAAGTAGGTGGATTAAAGTCATGCTTGAAGCCAACTTTGGGAAAGACATAAACTAGGCAGTCGTTCTGTACTTCCAAGTTTTTTGAAGTTTATCCCTGTGTGTGTCAGTGTAGGTGTATGTGTGTTTCATCTGACGTACATCTCCCACATTCACTCCACTATGGAAAAAAAAAAGAGCAGCGATGGTTTAAGACTCCTTAAACTTGTTGTTGGAGTGTCAGCGAAGCACAGCGCGCGCCATGAGCTTAATCCAACAACAGCCCGTCTGCCATACTGTACACCCGCTATCTGCCGAGCGAGTGGACCCCTTCCTCGCAGCCATTGTCACATATAGGGGGCATTGTCACGTATGAGATGGACTCATGTAAATGCGGTGACAGGCTACTGTCTCGGCTGACTGACAGCACAGAGGGATTGGGCTAATCTGAGTGACTGATTCGAGGCGCGCGGCGGCTCGGCTGTCCCCATAACTCCTGAGAAATAGACAGCTTCGCCGGAGTTATCTGTGTTTGTAAGTCCTTCTGCTGCGCTGGGATGACAATAGGGATTAGTGCCAAGGTTCTTTAAACTGTTTTTTTTTATTTTATTTTTGGGAAGGGAGGGGGGGGGGTAAGGGGGCCTCTTATCGGTGTCTCGGCAGGATGCTGCCGCAGCCGGTTTTCCTTGACTGTCAATTAAAGAGGGGATCATTAACTTCAAGGGTATAAATGTTCTAACACTGGTATTACGTTGGGAAGCTAAGTCGCTGACAGATGTTCCAACTTTAATTCTCCACTTGTTTTTTTGTCCTTTAATTAATTTATGTATCACTATTCGGGTTTTAAATATTTTCTCCCCCTGTCTGCTCTTTGTTAGCCTGTAATCTCAGTTACCATGGTAGTCGCAAAGACGATTGGGCCTTGTCACTCGCCTGTGTTTCTTATGAGGTTCAATCGGCTAATGTATTCAATATCACCCAAACTGAAAGGTAAACAGTATCTAATGGCGCGTGTACTCCTGCGCTGCCTCGATGCAGCCTGGAGGCGCCGGCTGGGCGGGAGGAGAACAGCATGTCTGCCTCTAGTTCTCCCGGCTTTTCAGGAGGACCCAACTACTTAGAACGGCGCTTGATAGAAACAAAACGAGCGCAGCTTGTATCTCTGTACATGTGTGGGTTTTTTTTTGGGGAGGTAAACAAAAGTAGTGTACTACTTTGGGGTTTTTCTTTTTGGAAGCTTTGTTGGCGGTTGTGAAGCACGAGTGTGACAGCTGTGGTTGAGATTTCCTCAGAGTGGAAGTACAGACTGCGACGGGATGCAGTAAGGTGTGTACTGTAGGTAGCCACATAGAGAAAGAAAGGAAAACAAGGGGAGGAGAGACGTTAAGGGGAGTAGGAGAGAGATAGGCGACAGAGACTGCTAATGGGCAAACTCTCTTCATCCACTGCCACTGCCATCACTACCACCACCCTGTTCTCTCATGACAGCTCTTCTCCTTTGTTCTCCCCCCTCGGCCCACTCTCTGCCGGGGATTCGTGACAAGTTTTCGCGGGCTGATCAAACGCGGCGGTGACACCTGATTAGGATATAGTGCGTGTTTACAGCCGCGCATGGCGAGGACCCCCCCCTTTCTCAGACAACAAGGGAGACTTCACCTTGACTAATTAAATTTGCACCTGCAATGCCAGCTGTGACAGCCACTGGAGGGCTGCATTTATTTATGTCACTCCATACATAGTTCCTGTGACGTTCATGGAGGCTGAGTTTGCAGTAGCTCCCTGTGTTTACCCACAGTGTTGTTTTTTTAAAGTCCTGTGTGTAATAGCATTGCTTTCAAAATTGCATCTGACTGATAACTGGGCTGTCCTTGACTAAAGATATTCTTAGTAGACTAATACATATGATTTTGTCGACTAATCGATTAGTTGATTTGATTGACGGATCTGTAAAACTGAGTTTCTCCACATAGAATCACACAAAAGCACTACTTTAAATCTTGTGTTTATCAGAGATGTGCTCATATGTCTCTTAGAAATAAGTCATTCAGCATGAAAAAAACATAAAAAACGACTAATCGACCAAATAGATCTTAGTCAATTAAGATCAAAATGACCAATTAGTCGACTAATCGACTAAGAGGGGGGCAGCCCTACTGATAACTAAAGAAAATATTTTCATTTGCATATTTTGGTGGCGTTATTGTAACATATATGAAATTTTTAATTGAACATTGCTCTCCTTTTATGGATGCACCGATGCCGATACTGCATTGAATATCGGGCCGATACTGACTCATATACAGTAGCTGGATCGGATATCTGTGACGATGGAGCCGATCTATTCAACTAAATTCTTTGTTTATATACCATATACATTATATACTGGAATTTTAATTCCTGTTTAAGTTTTGAACAATTTGTTGCTGCATTAAAAATGTTTACACTTTAAATAAATGCTAAGTTCACTTAGGGATAGCAGGTGGCACAACCTGTCATATCAAATGAATTTGCACAATTATGGCATTTAGATGGAAAATATAAAAACTTGATTGCTCAATTTTATGTAGCTTAGTATCAAATGATGTTTAGTCGTTGCCGCTGGATGATCTAATTTTATCGGGAGAGTCAGTTTTGCATGCTAACTAAAGCAAATTTAGTTGTGTTATCAGTTTCTGAGATCTAATTTTGAAAGGGTTTTGAACCCTTGTTTAAAATGATGTGATTTGTGTGTTCCCCCCTCAACGTGTGTGTGTATTTAATCATGGATTAATGTGCGTACATATGTGTGCTTGTACATGATCTGCCTCTCAGAGCACGCATGTGTGTGTGTATCTATCTAAATCAGTGTTGAGAGTGTAAAAGGCCACAGCTGAAGTGAGCAGGACATCAGTCACCCAGTAGCAGGAGACAGGGCCTGGTAATTTGTGGCTCTCCCCTCTCTCTCCCCCTCCCTGTCTCTCCACAACCCATCTACCCCCCCCCCCCGCCCCGCTCCCTTCCTGCCTCCCCAGCCTCAAATTGACCAGGCTCGACTGTTGGTCATGCTGTATTACATGGGTTAGATGAAGTAATTATTTCTAGGCCACTGACTACAAGCAAGATTAATAGTTTTTGAAACGGCCATAATGGAGGGCTGACCCGCCGTGACATAAGCATTATTTCAAGCTCACCTCCACTCTCATCCCTCTCACCTCTGGGCATTGGCAGAGTGTGATTTATACCTGGGTTAATGAGGGGAGGGGACCTAGGAGCCCGGGTCCAACGGCATACCAGTGCAGTGTTACGGGCTCCGCTCCCCCAACTGAACAGACAGCGGGGTCACTTGAGGAAGGCTTGAGGAGTTTTTGCTTGATTGGGTTTTGGAAACAAGATGTAAAGTGATTAATATCTACATAATTTTTGAACGTCGTCGTACTGTATGTTGTAATTTGATTTGAAACTTGAAGGGATTTTCTTTGGAAAAGGGTTGGTGCCCGCTTTGAAAGAATAAAACAATACGCTACCGATATCCAATCCCGCTGTCCTCGGTTGCTTCATCTGTCCCCCCCCCCCCCCCACCCTCCCCTCACCCCTGATGCTCTGGAGCCTCAAGGACCAGAGACGCTGGGAAGCTGTCACTAGGTGGCACTTGGACATCATGTTATCAGATGCTCTCTCCCCTTCCTTCACCCCGCCTCACCCTCCTCTTCCCCACCCTCCTTTCTTGCCTCCCTCACTTCCTCCCCTTCCCTCTGTGCTAAGTACACCTCAGATGTCAGGGTGTTTTATTTTTATTGGATGAGGGCAGTGTGTAATGCATTCACCTCCGTTCCTGCCAGCTGTTAAATGCCCCAGAACATGGTCTGGCCAGGCTCCGCCCCGTTAACCCCTCTGATTGGCTGTAATAATTAGCAGAAGTGAACAGTAACTATGGCGCCTAGCGAGGGTTTGGGACAGCTTGCGACTCCTTTATATGTACGTGACAGACTGGTCCGTCCTGCCCGGGCCTTTGGCGACTTGGGTCCGGCCCAACCTGGCCCACACACAACCCCCCTCACTCCAGTGCATGTGTGTATTTTAAGCTTTAATATTAACCCTCAACTTAAACACATGCATGCAGTGTGGCACCAGCAATTACATTTTCAAATGGCTGGGTTTGTAAACCTCCAGGATGTTAATCTGTCACCATTCAAGCTACTGGGAAGAGTGAAAAGAGGATTAAGCTATTCAATTCCTGGTAGAATATTTCCCTTTGTTCAGAATGAGTGAAGGAAAAATAAATAAAGAAATGAGGTGGCTTCTCAAGCAAGACAAGTGCCGTCTGCTATACTTCAGGATTTGGCTAATGCCATTATAGCAAACTTATCTGCTTCGGGATTCCAGGAAGACGGGGCTGACGGCCGTGTAAACAGCCACAAATGATATTCGGCCCTTAATTCAATATTAATCTGAGGTCACATCATAATGCCAGTTTATCTGGGTCAAAGACTACATGAGATAGAATTAGACCTGTCCTAGATGTTCAGTCCACATCTGTTTTGTGCCATATGTCTTTCTAGTGGCTTAGGTCATTGTCAGCATTTGAACTTGCTCTAGCTTGTTAATAAAATTCTTAATTCATATTCAAAAAAAATGTTCAAACAAATAGGTCTCAACAAATAATTCAAGAGCTTGACTGTCTAGTTGTCTTTAGAAAAAAATAAGATATTGATAGCAGAAAAGTAGAACAACTAGTCACATTTTCATAAATTGAAGCCGACAGTATCCTCTCTTTTTTCGATATGTTGTATGATCTGCTATTTTTCCCCCTCAAATATGGCTCGTTTTACGTGTTGTGTGCGGGTGTGACATGCCGCCGAGTTGATGGTAAAACACCCTTGAAGTGGTTTGTCAAGCGACACACTTTATCAAATCTCATGTTTAGCATAAGGTTATAATATACCACATGATAATTGTCACAGCTGTCAGCCAATCCGGCGGAGTACCCCCACGTCTCAGCCCCTCGTTTACCCTTGACTCCCAGCCCCTCCGGTCGGCTCGCGCATCATCTTTATCCCAGATGAAGTACCAGACTCGGTGGTGTCAGAAAGATGATCTAATATGGAGCCGAAAGGACACAGAGCTGGGAAATCATCGTCATTTGAAGAGGTTGCCTGTCACATGATGGGTTTGATCAACCCGTGCCGCGGTACACAGAGCCGGGTCTTTGCGCAGTCTAACAGTGGTACCGGATTAGAGACACAAGCCACTTCCACTGTGATCAGTCACTCACACAAGGAGACATGCGGCAGGACTGAAATCCTCCTTGCGCACTTCATCCACATCATGTACAGGCGTCTTCGTCAAGCCTACTGTATGGAAATGAGGAACACTGCTGTTGACAATGATAGTACATGCCAGTTTTTTCTCTTTTTTGTGGCATTTTTCATGCTTTATTCTATAGCGGCGCAGCAACACAGGTACTGACTTACAGTGAGATACAGGGTGCGTAGCAGGGTGTGTTGCTGCCTGACCTGCCTGAATGCTACTGATCTGTGACATGTTGAGACAATGGCAGTGTGCGCGAAGAGTCTGGCTCTACACCCCTCGGACACTGTGTATGGCTAAGTGCTATTGAATTGTTTATTGTCACAAATCACAAACCTTTCAATGACTAGGTGCGACCACCATACACCCACTCATCCATCCATCCATCCAGCTGCTCCTCCCTGAGCGATGTGTTGGTCCGCTGGGCTCCGAGGAGCGTAACGTCAGCCTCCAGAGCTGGAGGATTTTAAACGCTTCACCTGCTTATCGATCTCTTCTGCCCCGCTGAGCCAGCCAAGCCCGGCCAGCAGAGAGAGAGAGAGAGAGAGAAGGCGAGATGCAGAGGGGAAGGGCAATCTGGTGGCCTCAGTCCTCTGATACTCAGGTCTGTCCTTGACACTGCCTGTGGGACAGGCCTGGAGGACGCCTCTTGTCCTCCCCTGTAAGCTCTGCATCTAGCCCCTATACAGCTAGCCGGCCCTCCCCCCTGGGCCAAGCTGCACTTTACACAACCATATTGATTTTTTGGAGGGGCAGGAAAAGTGTGGCTGGGTGGTGAGAGCGAATGAAAGCGGGAGGGAGGGGGAAATGGAAAAATTGAGGGAGCTTTCTAAAGCACTGACTTCTCCTTGACTGCACCTCGAGACGCGACAACCCTGTTAGAACAACTCAGTGGCCCTGGTGCCCTGCTGAAAACTGCTAATCACAGTCTTTCAATCAACGCTCTCCTTTCCTCTCTTCTCTTTCGTCCCCTCCATCCCTCTCCCTTTCTCACTCTTTCCCCCGACTTACCCCGCGCTGAACTGGACCCTGCCTGAATACCAAGGGACTGCGTCTGCATTAAAACGGGCCATTCCACATGGAAAACAGCTGACCTCATGAAAGCATGTTGTAATTCGAAGGTGAAAACTAAAAAGCTTTTCTCGATCGACATAATCTTAATGGAAACATTATGGCCCCGGCCACAAACTAACAATTAAGGCAAAATGGCAAATGGCCCCTGCTTATCGGCGGCTGTAGCCAAGAGTTCGTGCGGCTCTCGTGACGACAAGGCTGCTGGTTTGAATCCTGCACAGCTCAAGATGTGCCCTTGAACAAGACGTTCAACCCCAAGTTCCTCCGGCAAAGAACTTTTTATTGTCTACCAGAAATCTTTAGATGTACCGTTCTGCTCCTGATGGGTGTGAAATTGCGCAAGTATGTGAGTGTGAAGCCGCTAGTATGTTTCTGATAAAGAGCATGCTCAGTCAATCTCCCCCGGATAAATAAAAAGGTTATGTAAGGCATACATCGACAGATCTCTTAAATCGCCCTTCTCTCTTTTCTCTTCTCCTCTCCAGATTTGACACTTGCTAAAGGTCACAGAAACATCTTTTTTTCCCCCTTTGAGGTGTAGATAAGTGTGAAATAGATGTTGACACCGCAGACACATTGAAAAGCACTTAAACAGAGTGGCCATGTGCCAACCTGTCTGTGTCTGGGCTTTGTGCATTTGTAAATACTTTTGAATGATTGATCTGGAGACCCGGGTCACTCCGTAAGCCTGTCAGGTGCAGTGAGAGAGATCAAAAAACAGATGAGGTCCAGTACTTTTTTCTTCTCACACGCATGCACACGCATACTCTCCACCTGACAGAATTATACGTACCCTGGGATGACTAGCTTTAAGGAAGTGTGCGTGTGAGAAAGTGCCACACATGGCTCACAAAGAGAGAATTTGACAGGACTGTTTGATGTTTAGTTAAAATGGCACACCGGATGTGTGTTAGTGTACCTTATCTCGTACGTGTGACATTTTTCAAATGTGACCGGGCGCCAATAAAGGTTGTGTGTGTGTGTGTGTGTGTGGATGTAATTAATGACTGGCATTGGTCCCCCACAGCTCTGGTAATGTGCTTGGATCAGTGTTATAAACAGGGCGTGAAAGGTCTGCCCAGCGCCAGCCCTTTAAATGACTGGCCTCTTGTTCAGGTAGATGGATGGAAATGTTCTAATATTAATGATCGCGTCCCCCGCCGACCTGTCGCGAGGTGAAATGAGCGACGCAGCCTTCAGCCTGCAACAACAATTAACGGGCCAGAGCGGGCCTGTCTGCCATTTGTCATCGCACATGCTGCACAACACATGCTGAACGTGTCTGTCAATATATACACAATGTTAGCTTCATTGATTTGAAAAAAAATATGCAGTGGTTAATGGCATATCATTCAGCTGCAGTTATTTCTAGGTATATTTTTTTCTTCCACTTTTTGTTTCCAATTTTAAATGGAAAAGTAGATCTATTGAAAATGTGACCTATTCCTTGTAATTTATATGCAGTATGTGTCTATACCAGTGAGCAACCTCGGGTTCTGAAAAAGCCAAAGCTGAAGTGCCTTAAACTTGCAAAAAGAAGTCTGATTGTATAGAAGTCTATGAGAACATGACCCTACTTCTCACTTAATTTATTACCTCAGTAAACATTGTAAACATGAGTTTATGATCTAAATCGCTAGTTTCAAGACTTCTTCAATAAAGCATGATGTTCATTTAGTTAATTATGGTCCCATTTAGAGTAAAATAGACCATAAAGCAGGGTATGCTTTAGGGCGCGGCTACCTTGTGATTGACAGGTCGCTACCATGGCATTGTCTGCTCTGGGAGTCGTCCGTGTTTTTATCTTGTAACTTAAACACTTTCACGGTGTGTTTTCTGCTCATGAAAGTTAATCGTAGCATTTTGGTCACCAAGAATATCTTGATCAGCATTCAATTGAACTTAGCTCCACCCTCTCGTGTCACTTCTGGTTGCAAAAAAACTATATGGCGACGGTCAAATACCAAGTTGGTGACGGCCAAAAATTCCGAACACAAGGCTTCAAAACCGTAGTCCACAAACCAATGGGTGACGTCACAGTGACTACGTCCACTTCTTATATACACTCTATGGTCTATACTAGAAACATGATGAGGATTATGTTCTTAATAACATAAACATCTGATCCGTGTTATTTGCATGACCTCGGACGGACGACCTTTCATTAAACGTAATTTGTGAATGTAGGCTCGACCTACATGCCAAATTGAATCTGTAAATACATCTCAGGATAATACAGATTATCCAGAAGAAAAATTTATCAACATAAAGCTAGTAGCTGATTGTCAATTGTTTTTAGACATTTCTGGCAACAACTTCCTGATTGACCTCTGGCTCTCACAGTCCAATTCATATTCATGGGCTGGTCCTGAGCAGGAGTGCGGAGACACAGGGTTACACATTATACCGACGACCCTGCTCTGAGGTCAACTCCAGCACATTCCAGTTAGCCATTGACCAGTCGGCTCAGTTAGCCGTCACACTGAGTCACCAAACTTCTAGCTGGTATTCTTAAAATAAATGAATGCCACAAGTGGCTGTAAACAAAACGTCAGAAGTGAGAAATGGTTAATTTTTGCCCAGAATGTTTTTTCTTTTAGCATGGCATGCATGAAATGAAAAAGGTCATTTACAACATTGTAACTAGTGCTGGAGCTACTGTTTTTCAGTTTGTGTTTCAGGTTAAAACACAGTTTTAGATGTATATTCTTAAAAAAATAGTTGTTACAAGCAAGAAGTACTGCAACAAAAGTGGAACCTCCTTCTGCATGTGTGGTCGTGTATGTGTGTGCTTGCGACACCTAGGTGCTGTGTTATCTCACCATAATCTCACCATAGTTCAAGTTAGTGGCATACCCTGAAGATGAGGTAGACCCTGAACTATGGAGACCTTTATGGAACAAACTTCACTACTGCTAGCTGAAGAGCCTTGCGTTTTTGATTCAAGTGCTCTCCATGTTTTTCCTCAGTTAGTTTCTAAGATCAAAGCTGAATTCAAGGCTCCTGCAGATGTTATTTCTTTCTATGCATCACACATGCAAACACAAATGTTCTGGTAGGGTGGGCACTCCCCTGCTCTTTTCAACGCCCTGTGTCACTTCACACCAGCTCCCGACATTCTGCGATCCGGTGCCAAATGGACCGGGACGGAAGCACCTTTGATGTACACGGGTAGTCTGTCTGTTTGAGTCCGACGTTTTACAGCCGACTTGTCAAAACTGTTGATTCACCATCACTTTTGCAGGAGAGGACCAGCTCTGAAATGGGTGTCACACAAGTACCAATGGCTTGCTGTTTCAACACGGAGCTCCATTACACATCTATCTCTCATCACGTCATCCCCAAGGCCTGTTTGAGATCCAAAGTTTTCCGTCTGTCTGAGGCTCCTGCATCGAAAAAGAGAAACTGCTGCCCTCCTTTGGTTGGAGGTCTTGAAGAAAATATGGCATACCTATTGCCAGCAACGTCGGAATGAGTTCTGAAGTGGGGAGGCATCCAGCTTTGGTTGACGTAATTCAGATTCCCACAAGATTTTTTGGAGACCGTTGTCTCCCCTATTGCCTCACATAAGAAGAAAATATAGATATCAGCCAAGATGTAAAAAATAAAGTCTGTCTTACTAAACATTATTAGCCAAAAAGTGTATACTGGAAAGCACAAAAAGTGCTTTCACATGGGGTGACACTTCTACATATCAAACCATCTTCTTACTCTATATTGTAGCTCTTATCTACAGTTTATGTTGCATCAGCCAAGTCCAGTGGGACTCATGTGTCCTCCTTAAGCAGTCGTGTCACATACTGTACAGTACGTTCCAATGCACCCTCTGGGGCAGACACAAGTTAGACTGGAAGCGTTTTTATCCCCGCAGCGGTGGAGTTATCTGGCTCTTTTGAGCTATTGATGCTAAGCGCCGGACATTAATCTACTCTGCAAAGAAACGCTTTGAAGAAAGTGTCCGTTGAAGTGTCACAGATGGGGAAATAAATGAAATTAATAAATATATGGTACACAGTTTGATATATCTTATAGGCCAAGATCAAAGCGAACCAATTGAGTCCTATTCTACCTAATATGTTTTTCTGTGATAAACAGTCCGGCTGAGGGAATAATCCCATCAAGGAAGAGAGAGATTAAAAAAAAAAAAAAAAGCATCAGATATATCACTCAGCGCAGACGGTTGGCACGGCTACCGTGAAGCATCCGTGTTATTATGGGATTGGTAATCTCGTTTCCTGGGTCTGAGTGGAAAACGCAGACCTTTTTTTTGCGCCTCGTGGCTTTCCTTCTTGAATCAGGTGCAGGAAGACAGACACAACGGCCCTCTGATACTGAGAGAGTCCATCTGCTTCAGAGGGCTCCGGTAACTTCTTGTCTTTCCTTTTTTCTGTGGAATTTCTGAACAGCTTGATGTTTCTGACACGTGCGTGACAGCCCTGGTTGTGTGCGATTGGCGTTGAGGCATCATGCTCGCTACCCCGGCTGCGCGTTTATTCAGGATGGGCATGTATGTGTGTGCATCTGGTGGAGCCGCCTTACACACACACATACAGCGTGAAGGCACACTTTGGTGCCTGTGTACACAGTAGTGATGTGACTAAAGCAGACTGTAAGGATCTTACTTATGTGCCCACATCTACAGTAGATGGATGCCAGGATATGGATCTGTACAGGCTCACAGCAGCACACAGATAAAAACACACACACACAGACGCATACACATACATAACACTCGCCCAGAGCCTCACCTTGATATCTTGAGCTTCTGTCATGAGTTAGGATTTGACACCCAATGAATGTGTGTCAGGTTGTCAATTTCTTCCAACAGCCTTTGAATGCAGCCTGGCCATGAATAGTGCATGTTGTTTTGTTTTTTAGATTCCAACTGTCTGCGAGTCTGTTTTTGTTTGTTCCAGAATAACTTGGAAAGGCCTGTATGCTCATGTGCATCCTTTAAGAAAACTTCCAGCAGGTGTTGTGTTGTTTAGCCTAAGGTAAAGATTCAGCCCTGAAGGTAAATTCGCCAAACTGCTTTCTGATCCGATGCCCTCCCATTTCTTCCGCCTCCGTTATTTGGATCTGTTCTCCTCCCTCCTGTCTTTAATGCACATACTTTCACCGCTTGCCCTCTTTTTGATCCAGCCCCCCCCCTCCTTTTAGGAGTCAGGACACACATCTTTCTTTATACCTGCACTTTAATGTTATTAACAAGACATTTTATTTCTCTCTAAAAGTCAGGACATGTTTTGGCAGCCGGTTCCCATAATTCCCTGCAGTGTGCCACATGAGGTCTTTGGCATTATTAGGGCAGAAGAAATGTGAGACGCCTGTTGTAAATGTCTCGGAAATATACACGGGGTCGGTTCTCCTTAAACCGGCGTGGTGGCTGATGCGCAGGCCATTCATGCAAAACTTGATGTAAGATGTAAAAAGACAGTGGCGTGTCGGTGACATTTCTCCTTCCCTTGCTGCTGAGACACCATGCAGAGGCTGTGTGTGTGTGTGCGCACCTGTGGGGAATGAATATGAGGATACACACATACATACAATGTCTCCACCTACACATACCTTCGCACAAGCACATGCGGGAGGCAGGGTGGGGAAATAGTTGTGAAATTTATTTGGGCGTATAGTTTTTATGCCAGTTGCCGTTGGATTTACAGGTCAGAAAGGAATGCGTCCCAATGAAAAGCACTTTGATCCCTCCACCAGGTTGACAGCTTTATTAGGGAGCTCCGTATGGCACAGGGCATCTTTTATAAGGTTGTGAGGAACCCCACGGCAGCCCTCACAAAATCATAAAAATGTGAGACGTCAATGAAAATGAGCGGGTTCCAGAGCTATCTATCTCTCAACCCTGTTTGAGTGCATCATCTGTTAAAATTAATTTATTGATTTGATCCCCACATAGAATCAGTTTGTATGATTTGATTTGATTTTGAGTTTCTTCTTGTTAGTCCCTGTACTCCGGTATGTGATGTTGTTGTACATTTCACACTGTTTGTTTCTAAAGAATATATTTATAGTGAGGCAGGGTACTATGGTTGGAAATGTATTCACGTCAGCAAATGCTATGTTCCCGCTCGGAAAAAGGCAGTCAAAGGTATTCAAAGATTGTGTTTCCAGTACTTTAAAATAAAGTGCCACAGTGGAAGTGGCAGTAGAGCCAGACTCTGACTTATGTAGGCCATACAGGGCCATAAGAGATTTGTGTCTCACACTCTCTATGTTTTTGTACATATTCTTATACCAGGAAGCAGTGGGAGGATTTAGTCATTTTAGTGCCCAATTACAGCACTTTGGTGTTAGAAGTAGGGCTGGGTGATATGGAGAAAATCAATAAATGATATCTTTGATGAAATACCTTGATATCAATATTGCGACGCTATTGTAGTGTTGACCAAACGGTGCTTTTACTAAATATTTACACAATGAGCTTTTTGATAAATAATCTTCAGTGATTGGGTTAAGTGGGTAAAGACAAATAATAGAACAGCTACAACAGTCTGTAAGTAAGGTCAGAAAAGTACATCACTTTACCGTAATGCAGCCTTTAAAACCAGGGAAAGACGACACTTATGCCATATTACAATATTACGATATCCAAAATCTAAGATGATATCTAGTCTCATCATGATAGCGATATAATATTGATATATTGCCCAGTCCTAGTTAGAAGGTGGATGTTTCAAGGTCTACGTACAGTAGTTTTCATCACCCTCACACCATCTCTGCACCCAAATTCCCCAAAGGTTATACACTGAGTATGTTTGAATAGAGGTAATTGATAACTTAGACGCCAAAGTGAGTACGTAAAAAATACACAATAGCTACGTGCAAAAGGTCCCTGCTGCTACTTATCAGCCCTTTTTTACTGTGTTGTGTCCCACAGAGGCGGAAGCTACTGCAGGAGTTGGGGGACCAGAAGATCCCCTTTATGAGACCTTCTGATCGGGGCTATCAGCAACTGGTGAGCCAGCCAGACTTTCCCATAATGCTGAGAGAGAAACAAGATTGTAATTCACTTTTGTTTATATATGTCATGATCATCCTGATAAGAATGTCTTGTGTGTCCCAGTGGGACTCCAGTTACTCCGGCCTGGTCCTGAGGAGATCCTGCTCACTGCCCACTGAGCTCCATGGCCGGGTGCAGGCGGCTCTGCTCACCCTGAGAAGGAAAGGCTGCCTCCTGAGGGATCTGGTTCGCGTCCGCGACCGAGACGTGTTCACCACCGTTTCGCGAACTCTGCTGGGCGAGCCGGGCCACACCTACCGCTATCTGGACACACGGCTCTTTGCCATCCCCTGGCACAGCGAGGACGCCGATGTCAAAGGACAGAACTGTTGCGACCCTGACTTGAGGGCCGCTTGCAAAGCGTTGTGGGAGCTTAACACCTATTTCTGCTCTGACGTGTCACAGCTGAAGGAAGGAGACAGGCTGACGCAATGTGCGAAGGGGGAGGCGGAGGCCAAGCAGGGCGAAGAGGGGGACACGGGGTCTAAACACAGCGAAGACTCCAAGAACAGTGAAGGAGGGGACTCGGAGTCCCGTCAAAGCGAGGAGGGGGACACGGAGTCCAAGCACAGCGAGGAGTGGGACATTGAGTCGAAACACAGCGAGGAAGGCTGCTCTGGGTCAAGACAGGAAGGAGAATGGGAGACGGAGTCCAAACACAGCAGCGAGGAGGGAGAGTCCTCCCAGGTCAAACCAAGTGGAACGGTTGTCGCGGCGGGTTCGGAGCACAGCGAAGGAAAATACCCCGGCTGGGCGCCTAAGGCCATCAGTGGCTCAGAGACTAAACCTGTGGGACTTGGGGCCCAGGAGCAGCCTGTGGCCCAACTCAAGCACAGCTTGTCAGATTACCACATTGAGGACAGGGAGGAACAGGCAAGCGGGCAAGGGTGTTCCAAGCCGAGTCCTCCGCAGGTATACACCGGTCCGGTCAAGTTCAACGTCACCTTACTCAACTACATGGACCCGGCAGCTATGAGCCAGCTCAAAGAGGAGCCTTACTATGGCATGGGGAAAATGGCGGTAGGGTGGCACCACGATGAGAACCTCATCAGTCATTCTCCAGTGGCTGTTTACAGCTATACCTGTCACAATGACAAAGGTAAGGGTCAAAGCTAAAATGTAATTGGATAACAGTTAGATCTGTAAATTTAACACACAGAAATGGCTTGTTAACAGTGACACGTGTGGCCGTTACGTCAGTGACAATCAGCATCCTGTTGCTCGCTCTCGTGCTTGTGCTCGCACTATGAAGACACAAGCGAGCTTTGTTCGAAACAATGAGGCGATACACAAAACTGAACGTGATTAACAGGCATCATGTTGATTAACATCAACATCAGCCAGCTAAAATCACAATATCACTATATATTCCATATGATTGGCAGTAATGTTAGCTTACCTGTCCAATAGAAATTTTACCAGCTCGGGGTCCGATTCGATACCCAAAACCAAACAAAGGTCCCTCCGTGAATCGAAGGCCTGGCCGATGTTGGTCCTAGTTCCCCCCCCCTGACGTCGGTCACATTCCTGTTTTGCAAGATGCGCTTCACTATATATAACTTTGTTTGTGTTGGAGTCTGAGTTGTGGTGGGGGCTGGTCGTTTGTTGGTGTTGGTGGATTCCATTTCTAACTGAACGTTAGCTATCATTGCACACTGTCAGCCCTGTAGCGGAGCTGAAGTGAGTAAAGGCACTCGCGAGCACACATGACGTCACATCCATTGGATTATTATATTGGATTATTTGGTTTATTGGATTATTATTATACGTGGAAAAAAGTACAGTCCCTTTAAATCCAAAGTATATCATGCTAGTCTGCTTAGGCATTCTGAAATTAAGATTCCTTTTTTCTCTTTCACTTCAATATCCCATTAACTTATCTCAGCTGCTTTATGGCGGATCAGATACAGCTAACCTTGTGTATTATGGCCCTACAGCAGCGCTGTAGCAGCTGTAGACATGGCCTCTGGTGAGGCAACCATCAGATCCATCTATGTGATAGTGTCAGGGCATTATCAAATGTCATCACCAGCTCGCCGCTGACGGCCTTATCGGCGACCGTGCGTCGGGAGATCACAGACGCTTGGATCTGAGCTCTTAACGTGCGGCTCAATGGCGCCGTCTAACAAACAGGCCTTATCGCGCCTGCCGCATCTCATCTAAATCATTTCCCCCAAGAAATGATCGATGTGCAATTATCTGATATGGAATAATGAGCCCTGCTTTGATAAGTGTTCCTAGACTGTACTGTATGGATAATACGATGTCTCCTAATTATGGAACGTGCACTCTTTCAAGAGCTGATAGTGCTCGCTGATTGAGCTGATAGATAATCTCAGCGAGAGAAGAACTTTGCTTTCTAGAGCATATGCAAAGCAGCTGTAGAAGACAGTACCACCATCAAATACGGCTCCTTGTAATTTATGTCGTGTTTTCAATTTCAAACAAAGTTTGCATTGAATACAATAAAAAATACATCCTTAATTTTTATGCTTTTATAACACTTGACACATGATTAATGAAGCTCCTCTTTGTGCATCACTCTTTGCATTAACCATTTGCCATCAAACCCAATGAAAGGATTCTAATAGAAAAGTCTAATGTCCCTTGAGCAGCCACTCACCAGATCATTCCACGCACCTTCCAAAGGCTGGAAGGAGAGAAAAACATGATTTCCTGTTGTGGAGGGAGATAAAGGTGCAGCTGTAGGTCAGCAAACATAACAGTACATGTACTGTACTGCTAACAGTGGGAGCTCTACACAGTCTGCGTCTTGAAACAGTAATTTTACAGCATGAAACAGGTGAAAATGCCAACTGCTCTGACATCCCAACCCACTTCACAGCTGGGCTTTCTTCATTGGGCTTTCTTAACCAGAAACACCTGCTACGTCGGCCTGTTTCAATGATTTGTTCTAGGCCATTTCAACTCTGACCCTGTGAACACGGGCTTCAAACACCGTGGCATAACACCTTGCAGTGCTTAGCAGCTGCGTCTCTTCTAGTCCTGAATGACCCCACAGCTCCAGACTTTAGAGAGGAAAGTCTGATGGAGCTATATATCCCACTGAGGACTCCCAGAACCAGGCTAATGAAAGTGTTACCTTGGGGAGTGTTGCACTTTCATAACAAGTTCTTATATTGTCCCTGAGAAGAAAGAAGCAAAGCATATTAGATATTAGATGTACAGATAGATGTTTTGCATGACACCTGCTTCCTTTGATAGGCCTTTTTTCCTCTTTGAGCAGCCTCACCTTGTTTTTTTTGCTTTAGCCAGGAAAGTGTTTTTCCCAACTGCGCTGATCCAAAGGAATCTGCCACGACTGAGCGTTTTCCGGCACGGAGGATGATATTCCACCATTCCCGAGGCCTTGGGGAGTGCTGTCATTAGCTGGCTCTCAGAGCACAATGGCTGGAAATTAAGTTACTATTTATCCGTGCTGAGCAAAGGAAAAGGCAGCTGCGGGGCAGAGAGGCCCAGAAAGACTTTAGTATTGATTTTGTTGAAGGGTGTTGGCCAGCCCGAGCCAAATCTTGTTTTCTTCAGTATGCCGTGTAAGAATGGAAGGAGAGAGAAGAACAGGGGGAGGCGGTTACAGTGGACGGTTTCAGAAACAGGGATATCATAGGATACCTGCGGTCCAATAACACACTCTCACACACTCACTAAACAACATCAAGGGCTTTTATCCAACTATTTCCTCTTGCACAGCATAATGATGGCATAAAGATCCTGTGCTAACAGCCAATATGATCACAGCAACACATATCAGCTTTGCTCTGCTGTTAAGTGATTCTGGAGACAAAGGCTTACATCTTACATCCATTGTTTGGGTGGTGTGGATTTAATCACTGCACTCCTGACTATTTCATTTTATTTATTTTTTTGGCCGCATCTTAAGGCATTGTTGTAGCGTTTTAGCACTGCATTACCTAGATATCACTTGTATTTTCAAAATATGTTGTGAAAAACAGTGGTTAAAATGAATATTGTGTTAAATAGCCGACATTATATGGTGATAAACCGCACGTTTTCCTGTGAAAATGTGAGGAATTGCACTTTTTACACTCAGTTTAAGTCACGCTGGGTGAAACTGTCAAACCAAAAGCCTGAAATGTGAATATAAATGTAAAATGCAAATGTTAACAGTGAGTCGGGCTGTGTGTGACTGACAGGTGAGAGCAGCGAGGGAGGCAGCGGCGAGAAGGCTATCTGGAGGATCGGGCTCAAGGTAGCCTGGGACATCCACACACCTGGCCTGATGCTGCCGCTGGAGTCTGGAGACTGCTATTACATGAGAGGTACAACATCGTCTTCTATAAACACACATGCGCATGTAAACACGTTGCTCAGCCACATTCACTGCTATGTCTGACTTTGGAGGAAGGAATTATTACCTTGCGTTTTAGTGTTCCTTGTCCCAAATGACCCAGCAGGATGCACTTCACTCTCACGCTCCATTCTCTTCTTCTAACCCTCTCCGCAGGAGAAGTGGAGCTGAGGCGTGTGTGTGTGTGTGTGTGTGTGTGGGACTTGGCCCGAACACAGAGCTTTAAGGTTCCATGAAATTGTGTGCATTAGAGAGGTTAGGAAAACCAAATGTTATTTTTTGAAGTCCTGTGACCCGGTGCTGGCTACGTCTCTATGGAGAGGACAGACAGCGAGCCACAGGGGCGTAAATCACAGCTTAATGCTTTTGGCTGCAGCAGACACCTCCACCCTCCTGTCTTTGGCCCCGTGGGCCCTTCCAGGCTCTCTCGTATTTTCTGAGTGTGAGGACATTTATCCCTATCACAGCGGAAGCTCGTGTTCATATGTACAAGAAGTTAGGGCCCCTAGTTCGGATGAGTGGGGGATTTATCATTTTTTAAAGGCACTCTGCTTTTATAAGTATTTAGGGATAGACATACCCTACAGTACAATGTTGAGTCATTTGCTCAATGAATTACTGTATTGTTTTTGAAATCAGTGATGGATTCTTGTCATTTGTAAGCCAAAAATAAACTACATAGATATTTTAACAGCTCAATAGTACAGCCTGAACACCATATACATCCATGATATATATGAAGAAAATAATATCTATTGCACATGAATTTTATTTACCCTTAGCACTCATAGTTATATACCTTTGTCATATTTTAGTTAACCCATGTTTACATACCAAAGCATATTTATTTATTTAGTTAGTTAGCTCAAGCTTCTGTTTTATTTGTGCAGGTTAACACAGGGTCAACAGTACAATGAGTCAACGGGTCAGCTCAGCACTAAAAACAATATATAAGATAAGATAAAATAATAAGTGACAGATAAAAAAAGTGATGACGTAAATCATAAGAAACGCAGTACTACATACATATGGAAATGAGGGTTGTGTGTGCAAGTAAGTGACAGCATCTCCAACAGTATTGCACAAATGTAATGAGAAAGAGGAATGAGATAAGTAGATAGATGAATAAATAAAAAATATAGCACCATATACAGATAGTGGCTCAGTAACAGCAGTATGATGATGTACTGTAGTGCAATCTTTTGTAAAAGTAAAAATAAAAAGTGCAGACAGCAGGTAAGTCGTTTTATGAGTTGAGAAGCCTGATGGCCCGGTGGTAAAAACTGTCTGGTGGTGCGTATCGTCTGCCACTTACTTTTTTTTCCCAACTTGGATTGACTAAATCCTTTCTAATGCAGTCTTTCTAACTGCTTGCTTATATAGAAATCAATATGTCAAATGTATTTTCTTTTATATCCTTATTTTCCACATGTTATTATCCAATCTGTTAGCTCTCTACATATGTGATAATATATGTATTTGACCTAGTGATTAGAGAGACTTTCTTGTGATTAAAAGATTACTGTTTTGATCCCTCCCAACAGCAAACATGTATATTCATCTAGTGTACGATCACATGTGCTGTTTTATGAAGACACTGAACCGCTACCTGTGCACTCTGCATAAATGTCAAAATCATAAATACACTGCTAAGATTTACAACAGCTGAGAGCAGAGTTTGGAGTCGGGGGGGATGTAACTGATCCGCAGGTCTACATCAAACACAGTTTTTTGGAGGAGATACGCTTTATTTTAAGATTTTTTTTTGGTGTATTTCTTTGATGTTTTTGTTAAGTTTCATTTTAGGCTTTTTAGCCCTACATCACACAAGGCCCATTCTACAAATACAAAACATATAACCAAACTACAAAATGTACATTTACTCCAGAAGAGGTTTTGGGCAGTGAGATTTGAACCTGTACTGTTAATGTACTGTATACAATATTTACCCCATATTTCACTGAACAGCACAATGCTTTATTCTTCCATGTGTTGGCGTCCACAAGTTAATTCAGTGTCAATTCAATTCAATGGGAAATTGTGCTGGTAATTTATAGTCCAAAGGCAGAATTGAACCAAAACATGAAGGGAACTGGTTCCTTTTTTATTATAGCTACAGTATCGTAGGTGCAAAAAAAACATGGACTGTCCAGATGCTGCACAGGTAGAGTACCTGGTGCCTATCAAAGTTTACAACATCAAATGTGGACTGCTGTGGCCCAGCTCTTCCTGTCCACATGTCAACGTATCCTTCAGCAAGATACTTAACCCCCAATTGCTCCCGAAGGCTGCGCCATCGGTGTGTGAATGAGTATTTAGATTAGATCCTGATGGGCAGGTTGGCACTTGCATGGCAGCTTCTGCCATCAGTGTATGAATGTGTGTGTGAATGGGTGAATGCTAACATGTATTGAGTGGTCGGAAGACTAGAAAGGTGCTATATAAATGCAAGTCTGTTTGACATTTACCATAAAAGCAGCACCCAAATTCTGCATTACAAGTCGCTGCATTCTGGATGAATCAGCATGACTACAGCAGGTGAGAAACTGCTGTTTTTTTTAGCATAAATTCTGAACATGTTACACAGGAAGCTGCTTTACTTGTACAATCTAATCTCAATCTACTATCTACTGTAGCTACATTAACTTAAAATGTTTGCCGATCTGAATCTTTTTACAAGTAAGTAGGTTTTAATGAATTCCTGAAGTTGACTCTTTTGAAGCTGCCGTGTTTTCATCCGAGAGCAGCGATGTCTGTACCTAATATTCAGCCTGACAGGGCTTGAAGCCGACCTCCTTTAGCTGGATAAGATTTACAATAGAACAGTCAGTTTCAGGCCAGCCATGATAATAGAGTGATGGGCTGTTGTGCAGACCATTCTAATGGGACTTGACTGTCGCGGATCAGTGGGGATTTATGCTCCGCTTGGTGAGTACGCCCTTGAGAGGCCAACTGCTGCACAACGATAGCGGCTCTCACACAGTCCTTGACTGTCTGTCGCTTTGTCGGCCTGTACCTGAATTAAATACTTGGCACAATGCACCGACATATGCACGCACCTATAAATTTGCACACATGCTCAAAAACGCACATGCTTATTGGAGGAAGGACCTGTTTCAAACACACACACACACACATGTCCGCGCAGCCACCACTAAACCATGTGTTCAAATATATTGTACCAGTGTTTTAGTGACATACACCATATGATAGATAGTTTTGTGGTATTAAAAGAAAACTACAACGTTGTATAACCACAGACACCATAATGTCTTTTCAGCACCATTTGTCGCCGGCTGGCCCCTTTGAACTGCTAATGTCTGAGCTGCTGGAGGCAAATTGAATCACCATCATTTCCACCCAAATGGAATTTCAGTGGTTAAAAAAGAACAATGCAAGTCTTGACACCGGGCCTGTTCAATAATCAGATTTCCAGCTCCCAATGCACAGGGGGGACCGGAGAAAAGAGTTGACCCAATATATTTAAAAGCCTGCTTCCTGGAAAAGGAGGACAAGTGGCAGCAGGCGCAGGGGTTGAAAGAAAGATAAATATTTATTACAGTTATCGAGTTTGCCTCGACTCCCTCCTGATCCCCACCGACGCGTCAGACGCGCCAAGAAAAGAGCAGATTGATGGAGATAATTTGTTATTGGATATAAACAGTTTTAAAGACGCAGAGTAATTCTGCCCAGAGACCTAATCCCTCACAATCTCATCAGGGTGAAGAAAACACCGGCAAGTTGTTTTGTTTGTCACCATCTTTTTTTCCCTCTCCCACCAAACAATAATATCTTCCTCCCAAAGCATTTGGCTGTTTGACTTTCAAATCACAGGCATTAGCCAGTGTACTCTCGCTCAAGGCGGGTGTAAATATGCACATGTGCTGTGAATGACAGCTCTGTCGTGGCTAAATTAATTATTGGTACGAGGCAAATAATGGCAGAGCTGAGAAACATCTATACACACAGAGAAACACATGGAGGGATACGCAGGAAACAGCAGTAAGGCCTCTCCGCAAAGCTCCTGCGATATTGGACAAATGTTTGTTGGTATGGCTCTTCCATCTTGACAGATTGAGCGCGATCTGGTTTTGTTTGGTAATTAAAATTATAGTACAATGCTGCTCATTCTATTTGGTTCGGCGCTGGACCGAGCGCAATCTGTCTGAGCGTACAAGATGATTTAGTTGTCATGTTCCCTCACGCCCTGCTTTTCATCTGTTTTTCTATTGTAATCACTTCTTTTCATTATAATTAATTAAAAACACAAGATCAAAATGTGAAATCTTAACTCTTATTCCAATCTGCTGTGCTTTTGTGCTCTACAGTGTTTTATTAAATAGTTATTTCTGGTCTTTTTTCTTGTGTACTCTTCTCTGCTGCTCTGTTTGATGATCATTGGTGGTATTGTTTTGATAGATTTTTCTTCCCCTGTATCCACCAGATGACCTGAACAGCACCCACCAGCACTGCGTCCTGGCTGGAGAGTCCGCACGCTTCAGCTCCACACACAGAGTGGCCGAGGTGAGAAGCCAGCAGTCCTAAAAGGGAAAACACAGTGTTACGAATTTGTCGTGAGAACGCTGTATAGCGTGCCAACAGTACCCTTTGGTTTCTGTAAGGCCACTGGTCCACTGACACCATTAACTGAGAAATAAAACTGATAAATGAATGGCATCTGCAGTAGCTTTTGATGCAGGCCTTTGGTGTTGTAAATTTTTTAGGGCACAAAGGCCAAATGCCAGGGCAACAAGGCCATCAAACAATGATTGAAATCCACGGATATGATTTTATTTTTAATACATGTTATAACTCAGTGAAATAAATAAATAAAAAGCTGTTTATTTCACAAAATAATTTTTTGGTATTTATGTTTCTGAAGCCAAGCGTTTAGCCTGCCCAATTTTGTTGACTTGAAGATTTTGTTGATTTGGTCATTTTTCCTTGATTTTTGTGCTTCTATAATAGCCTAAGTAGGCAAAGTAGACGTTGTTACATGGTTTCCTTTTTGTCTGTTTTATTTGTGTTTATTGTTGTTATTTCCTACTTTGTTGTGCTGTAGCCTACAGACAGATGATACTGTTAAAAGTCTAGTTATGAATGAGGGGGGATAGAAGGAGAAGGAGCCAGTTTTGGGTGCATCCCCTCAACCAGCGAAGGAGACACTCTGTATATTGCACTGCGGCTCTGTCAAAAAAAGACTATGGGCACATATTTTTCAGCGGAGCAGAGCAGAGAGACGCTTCTGAAAAGCACTGCCGTAAGTCTGGTGGAAACAAGCATTGTCTGGAGCGGCCGTGATCAGCTCTGGCAGCCTGTGGTGAAATCCAGGGTTAACAAAAAAGGGGTGTCAAAATATCAACATAAATAGCCGGTTCATACCAGGCTCGAAATTGGACCCACCACTGGTTATATGTGCAGTGTTTCACTTGATGTTGCCCGAATTCAGAATCACAACAAAATTAACAAGAAAGAGAAAGAGGAGAAAAAGGCGAAATCATTTGAGGCAGATCGGGCGGGGCATCAAGGCCACTGTGGCCGCAGAGCATATCATTTTTTGAGGGACAGAAGGCCAAACTGAAGGGGCACGGCGGCCATGGCCCTCATGGCCTCCGTCCATGAATTAAGTAGAGTATGTATGCATGTTCAAAAACAAACATATATACTTTAAAAATGTATTAAACTTACTACTTACTACTACTTATGTTTTTTCTTTTGATTGGCGGGACACTTCTGTACTTCTGTATTTTTCAACCTGGACCCTATTTCCCATGTTTTTGTGTCTAAGTGACCAATGGAGACAACACTGAAATTGGTCCAGTATTGAGGGATAACCCTGTAATCGGCAGCCATGAAACGAGCTGCGAGGGCAAGTGAGCAGCGTCAATGTGTAACGTTACGGCCACTAAAAGTGCTTGTTTTTGACTGATAGGCTCAGATTGTTATTATAAGTATCTGGCAACATTATGGAAAGGAAAGAAAAAAAAAAACGTTTTTCTTACCTTTCGCTTGATCTGGCCTGTTTGTTATTGTGTCCCGCTCAAGGAGAAGTCCCGTTATGAAATCTGAATATCCGTATACTCTTGGCTCAAATAAATACGGGCGTCCATCAGATTCAAAGATTGTCGAAATCATATAAATATTCAGCCATGACATTTAAAATCTTTTAGATAACACTAAGCTACACTTTCTGTACTCCAACACAACAAACTCGCCTGGGTGGCTCTCGCGTTTCCATCATGGATGTATTCCACTATTCCACCGTTGTCTTCCAGCAACACCTCGCGAGATTTCAGAACGAGACTTCTCCTTGAGCGGGACTCTTTCCATAATGTCAGACACTAATAATAACAATCAGAGCCTGTCATGGCAAAATCAAACACTTTTAGTGGACGTAAATGACGGTGCCAGCTTGCCCCAATTGCACCATATTGCAGCCCGTGAGCAGCTGCGGTCTACAGCGCTCTTCCACAATACTGGACCAGTTTCACAAATTGTTGTCCCTAATAGTCAGTTGGACACAAAAACATGGGAAAATAGGGTCCACGCTGAAAAATACTGAAGTCACCCATTGACAAACTCTGATTGGCAGTTCTGTGTATAACACTGGGTCTGTCCCTCTCTACCAGTGTTCCAGTGGGACCCTGACCTACATCCAGTCGCGGTGTCAAGAGGCCCTGTCCAACCTGCACACTGACCCGGAGACAGGCTCCCACAGCCTGCTGGCCCTGCTGTCGACAACGCTACAGCACTGTGAGGAGATTCACAATGAGGTGGGGACATGGTGTTCACGTGCTCATATATGTGTGTGTATACATGCGTCTGTATATGTGTCTGTTTTGCATGATTGCACACGTCTGTGATTTTCACACTGTTTCATGTGTGTGTTTGTGTTGTCTGTAGACATATATTTGTATTGGCACTGTTAAGTTTGTACAAGTGTTATTTTTTAACTTGTAGAAACCTCGTTGTTGCCCTTATTACTACTTATGCAGCGGGCATGAATCAAACAGCATTTCAAAGTATTTGAAATTAGTTTTGGCCTGCTCGAAGTAAAGCGGATCTGTGAGGCTTGCCACATAGGACAACAGAACATGTGCCAATAAAGTTTAGACAATAGCATGCCAGTCTTTGAAAGTTTTAATACAATTTACACTATCTGAATTCTTCTGATGCTGTAGTCCTCGACCATCTGTTACTCCAAGGAGGTTAAAGATGGCTAACAACCATCTGCAGACATGACAGGATTTCATCAGGACAGGATCACAGAAGATATTAGAAAATTGTCATCGGATATAGAGAATTTAGGCATATGAGTAATATGGATAAATATAGAAGAAGCCTATTAAGTATGAATGATTGTTAAAAATAAAAAATAAAAATACACGATTCAGTTTATTGTATTAGTCTCTAAAAATAACAGGAAACCTCATCTCCGATGCAATATTCACAAGAAATAATCTGCTCAAAATTCATCCAAATCGCTCATTTTACACAAACTTCCTTCAGTTATTGCATTCACTGTTTGGGTTAATTGTACAGTTTATCAGTTGTTCTGTACTGTTATTGTTATGCATTGAATATAATATGAAATGTCCATAAAATAAGTCCCTTCAGTTTACTCACTGATAGAAAAGGGTCCCCTAAGGAATAAGGTTGGGAACCATTGGCCTAGTCAACAGTTTCTATATCAATCAAGTCAACACCATCCCATGTTGGAGGTGCTGGATTACCTAGACAAAGTATTATCACAGACTTGTACAATAATCTACTTGACAAACAAATACACTAACAACAGTTTGGTAATTGAAACTATGCTGTACAGTATGGCCAAACATAGTCAAAGGATCTGCAGAAACATGCAGGATACTATTTAATCCTGGTTTGATATGCCTTTTCTTTCCCTCTGCTTCATGGGACTTACAGACCGTACTGGCAGTCCGCCGACAGCAGGTTAAATCTGTAAACGGCAGAATGGGAGCTCTCCAGCTTTCTACCTTCTCACCTGGTTGTTTCCACTCAGGGAAATGCCTCCAATATGAAATCCAGGTTGTTCTCATTTGTCCCGGGCCTGTGATGGATCGCGAGGCAGTAGCCTCTCCATATGTTATCTAAAGATGGAGTCATGCCCCGCTCCCCCTCGCTAACCCCTATTCACACACAAGGAGTGATGCTGGCTCGGGGTATTGAAGGATAGAGCGAGGTCAAAAAAAGAAGGGACGCGAGGGGCCGCCTGCGGAGCCGCCAGCCCCCTGTGCTAGCTTTGCTGCGGGCCAACAGTTAATATAGCACTTCACCTCTCCCCCCATTACACCCCTGGGCTCAAAGCGCACATCCTAGCCGATGCTAGCACCCAGGCCCCTCAGCGGGACGCCATGACAGATGAGTCTGACGTAAGGTTGTTTAAAGGTTGGAGACAATATTAATTATTCAGCACCGCCAAACAATAGGGCTGTCTGTGTGAGGAGGAGCGCCGCGCTAGTCGAGCTAGCAACACCTGCTAGTTTGCCGCATAGCGCCACAGGATTACCAAGCATAGGCCCCCGCCAGGAGGGCAAAGCAGGTTTATTTAGGAAAACAGGATGCTATTTATAAGAGAGCAGGTGTGTATATGTGAATGTGAATGTTTAAGTAAGGGGGGTAGCTCTCGGGGGCTCAACCCAACCCTACCTGGCACTCACAATGATAGATGTGGCCATTTGTTTGGAGTTGCCCACGAGAGCAGAACACCCACTTAAATGATGTATTGTTGGTGGGGTTATTTATGATGCCGGCCCACTTTGGTGCTTGGCGGGTGCATATTGCGTAGGTCGTGTTTGACATGGACGACCGAGGAGCGAACAAGCCTGAGACACGCAGGCAGCCTGACCCGAGCAGTGCCTTATGGGCCTTTTTTCTTAAAAAGTGCTAAACAGCAAGCTACCTCCGGCTGACGTGTGCCACGGATATATTGTGCAATGTGGTGCAATGGGGGGGAGTGGAGGTTGACACTTGTCAGAAGACGTGGGCGGGTCTGACGATGATGAAGCAGAGCGTCTGCCATCTGAGTATGAGTGTTCAGGGATGGGGCGGGATGTCGAGTTGAAGCAGGGACTGATGGGAGACAGAAATGAAGAAAACTGAAGTTCCCACCTGTTTGTTAAGCGCGGCCCCTCTCACTGTCTCTTTTTAATCTTTCCCCCTGTCTTAGGTGGCGGGGCGGGGCGGGGGGGGGTAGTCTAACATAGCAACGCCACACGGCCCCCGTGTGCATGTTTGGCTTTGAAATGCTAATCCCAGATGCAAACGTCTTGTCTCATTTAAAGCCACTGTGTCACTTCCCAGGTGGGTGTGTGACAGAGTGCCCTGAGGGACCCCCTCTAATGATGCTAGTCCCCCCCACAGTAAATATTGGAGGGAGGGACAAGGTTTTCCCACATGTTCTGGCAGAAAGTAAACTGTGTGAAAGCAGGTGTGTGTGACCTTCCAATGTCCTGTTTTCAGGCCAAAATGCCTCCCCAGGCTCTCAGGTCTTTGCTTGGCTTTGAAACACCTTTCCTTAGGGCCTTATGCCGGCAATATCATTGTAATCTTATAAATCACCTCTCAAAACACATTTTTTTCCCAGCATATCTGTGCAGCATGTGGTTTGTACTCCTGTTGTATTTACCAGTTTTATTACCATTTAACACTGTGTGAGACATTTTTACTGCTCATTTTAAGGGTTTATTTATTGGGTTTTTTAATGTCTGTGAAGATCACAAAGGATAAAATTAGGGCTGTCAATCGATTAAAATATTTAATCACGATTAATCGCATGATTGTCCATAGTTAATCGCGATTAATCGCAAATTAATCACACATTTTTGCCTGTTCCAAATGTACCTTAAAGGGAGATTTGTCAGGTATTTGATACACGTATCAACATGGGAGTGGGCAAATGTATGTATACAGTACATGTATTATTGGAAATCAATTAACAACACAAAACAATGACAAATATTGTCCAGAAACCCTCACAGGTACTGTATATAGCGTAATAAATATGCTCAAATCATAACATGGCAAACTCAAGCCCAACAGGCAACAACAGCTGTCAGTGTGTCATTGTGCTGACTTGACTATGACCTGCCCTAAAACTGAATGTGATTATCATAAAGTGGGCATGTCTGTAAAGGGGAGACTCGTTGGTACCCATAGAACCCATTTTCATTCACATTTCTTGAGGTCAGAGGTCAAGGGACCGCTTTGAAAATGTCCATGCCAGTTTTTCCTTGCCAAAATTGAGCGTATCCTTGTAGCGTTATTTAACCTCCTTCGCGCCAAGTATGTATGACATGGTTGGTACCAATGGATTCCTTAGGTTTTTCTAGTTTCATATGATGCCAGTATCTTCACTCTAGCTTTAAAACGGAGCCCGCTACAACCTAAAAATCGCAAGTTGTGTTAATGTGTTAAAGAAATTAGTGGCGTTAAAACAAATTTACGTTATTATCGTGTTTGACAGCCCTAGATAAAATGTTCTTAAAGTGACTGTGTTTCACCCTTTCTGAGCTCTGCTAAATCACGAATAGGCCAAAGTTTCCTGTTGTTTTTTTAAGTTTACTGACATGAGTCATATTGACATGGCAACCAGCTAAGACAGGAAGATCCACTTTTAGCTAAAAAAAGACTTGAATCTTCTACTATTTTATGGATATAGAAAGAAATGGAAATGCTATCTGTGCGTGTACAGTATGACCTAGCTTGTGTATGACCACTCTGGCAAGTGCGTGATGAGTGTAAATTGCGTGCCTGGTTGCTCACAGAGAGCTGGGGGGGACCAGTTCTCCTGGCTGATGCGTGAGGAGGAGGCCGGGAAAGGTAAACAGAGGACGGCAGAGTGGGATCGATCCCACTCTCATCAGCTCCCACCTCAGGGCCATGGCCCGGAAATTGATTGGACCCGCTATGGGAATACCGTGAAGGTGTGGAAAAAAAAAAACGTGCCTCATTAAATGGGAGAAAAAGGGGGCTACTTGGCTTTAACTCCGGAGTTGCCATGGTGGGCGGCCAGTCGACTAATGTGGGGCTAATGTGTAGTTAGTGTGTCCATCACCTGGAGAGATGACAGCGACTGCCGCAGGGGAGCCACTAGCTCCCCTCTCGCTCCCCCACGCCGTCTCAGAGAAAAACTAGCCCTAACAACCACTCTCTCTTTCGCGCACACTTTCGATCTGTCTGCCTGGATAGGTGGCATTTAGTCCGAGTTCCCCTCTTGGTAACTCTCAGCTGGGTGGCTGGACTCCAAATGCCACATAGCCGGCGCTCCTCAGTAGCTTCAGATGGCGTGCTTTGTGGCTGCCACTGGCCCGCGCAGTGGGGGACAGGCAGCCATGTCAGCTCAAAGTGGAGACACAGGTCGGTTTCTTCTCACTAAAGGACAGGCAGACAATCAGAGAGATGGAAGGAGGGACTGACAGAGAGAAAAGGACGTCCGATATCGGCGCTCGGCGGCTTTGTTGTGTGTTTGAGCTGTAGTGATCGAAGGGGAGTGGATTTGGAGAGTGTTGAGGGGACCCATAAAGGATGACATTTCTTTGAAGGGTGGGTTGTATGGAGTGACTGAGAGGCTGCTGAGCAGTGCCACTGGCTGTGTATTCTCCCTGACATGCCCCAGTCCTTGCATGTCATCCCCGCTGTGATCAGAGCCTTTTGAAAGCAAATGGCAGGATGATTCTGTGCACAGCTTCCACCCAAGGCAGGCCTCACTCAAGTTGTTTGTGCAAATAATTCTTGCCCTTTGTTTTAACTTGCTTGGGGTGCGGGATGGTAGGTGACTTGCTTCAGCAATACTTTTTCCACGGTACTTTTATTAGCAAGAATCATGATGTTGGGGACTTGATTTGAGTTCAAAACTACAGTGTCATACCTCAACCACTAAAGTCACTTTGCAAAGACTCGAAGTTCCGAAGCTATTTGACCGTCCGACAAGCAGGTCTGACTCAGTATACTGGCCAGTTAAGGTTGAAGGTAGACTTGCGGGTTTCATAATAAAGAGACAAACACATACAATACAATACAATGCAATCACCAGAGGCCCCACGATACGATATTATCACAATACTTAAGTCATGATACGCTCCTATTGCGATTTTTTAAACATTTTGCGATATGCTGATTATTGCGACAACATTGATTGCGATATATTGCGATACCCTATTACCTTTTTTCATCTGCAAATTATGCAGTTTGTCAACATCTGTTTTATCTTATAAGATACAGTTTTCACCCTGTTCATCTCAGAGTTTTCATTCACATATCTTGAGGTCAGAGGTCAAGGGACCTCTTTGAAAAAGGCCAAGCCAGTTTTTCCTCGCCAAAATTTTGCATAACTGTGGAGCGTTCTTCCCGACAAGCTTACATGACATGGTAGCAATCGATTCTTTAGGTTTTCTAAATATCATATGAAGACTGAGATCGCTACAACCTCTGAAAGACAGAATAACGAACGATCGATACTTGATGTCCATGTTGCGATACAATATTGCCACGCAAAATATTGCGATAATCTCTATTGATTTTTCCCCCACCCCTATTAAATTGCATTTTCTAATATATTTTGGCACGAAACTTCATGCCACCCAAACTATTTTTGCTGGTAATCTTTTATTCCAATGCAGGATTTTTCACGTTCTTGAACTGCAGCAAAATGTTCTAGGGAGGATGTGAGGATGGATGCCACGCTAAGCACTTGACATCAACAATAGAGACCAGAGTTCATGTCCCTTCCCTGTCACTGACAGCAGTGACTTTTCAATACTTAACCAAGACCTCAAAACCAAGAAGTGATAAGTTTCATGGTCCTCCAAAACGTATAAACTTGTGCAAATTAGTTGTATATGAGCATCATTTGTAGGGGAGAAGATGACTGGTTTACACAAACATCTGTGCTATTTGAATGGGGACGTTCTTTGGGTAGAACTCACCCGCTTATTAAACCTTGTTGCGACTATTTATGAGTTCAGCAGCTCTAAACGAGTCTGTTGTATACATTGGCTAATGCTGTGTTAGAAGAACAATAAACAAAATAGTTTTCAGAAAAGGAACAATAGCTCTCTATGTCCCATTTGATATGCGACTCCTTTGCATGCAACGACTTTTTGTGTCATACAGTGTGTCGGCGTCAAAATGAAATGGAGCGTGCATTGTTTTGGGTGGATGATGCTTTGTAGGACGTTTTGGGGGAGGGCAACTCGCAGCGCCTCGTGTTTACGTTGGCGGCAATTGGGGCAATCTTTGACACTCACATTGGCAATTGCATGCACAGACGTTAACAAAGCCACTCACACACCTATGTAGACAGATACACACTGATGCTGCAGGTACAAACACACAAACACGCACACGGAAAAGACACACTTAGAAATAGATAGGCTACACCTGGCTACATGAAGCATCCTTGCGAGGATTAAATCAGCACTTCAAAAGAGCAGGAAACAAAAACACTCCCGGCGGAGGAGAGGGGAGCGGCTCGGCAGCCGAGACTGTCATCTCCAGACGGAGCGAGGGAATGGGAGAGGAGGGGAAGGAGGGAGGAGAATGAGGAGAGGAGGACGAGGGCGGAGTTTTCAGGTGTGCTGAATGGAAGGTGTGTGTGTGTGTGTGTGTGTGTGTGTGTGTGTGTGTGTGTGTGTGTGTGTGTGTGTGTGTGTGCACAGACATATTCATATTATTTGTGTGTGATGTACTCTGTGTCTGTTTGTGTTTGATAAGGGTGTAATTGTACTCACATAGATGACCAATGTTTTTACTATTTGCGGAAGGATAATATTTCACTCAAGTAATTCAAAAATGTGTCTTTTTTACTGTGTTGTTCCGTTCAGAGAGATCATAAGAATGACTTAATGTACTTGTACTTGAAATTAATACATTTCCAAGGGAAAATGAATCATGAACAAGTTTAATTTCTCACATAGAAAATTTTCACATTTCAAAACATTTTTATAAGCAGTTTTTATATGTATTAAATTAATTTATTTCTAATAAAATATAGAAATTTACTTAGACAAATAAAGGCCAATATTGTATATTTAAGTATAACAGTGTAGACTGAAATATTTCATACAAAAATTTGATATTTACCAGTTGCAAAGTGAACTGAACGCTACTCTAAGAAAATTACTCATTGCAAAAATAAAATATGTGATGGTATTTTTACAGGAAAGGGTGTGCTTGTTCTACAGATTGCATTCTCAAGTTATTATATAAATGTATAATTTGTATTTTTATTTTTGTGTGTTTAATATGTTTTTTACTTGATAATTGTTCAAAGTTGACAGACCATTTTAGAATAAAAATGTCAAATAGGGCTAAAAAGCAATTCTCAATTTATTTGTTTGTAGATATGTATATGACATGATAAAGTTCCATATGTTGTTTCAAGTGATAATTTACAGTAATATATAAACATGTTTTTCCTCTACATTAAATAAAATATGCTGTAATGTTGAATGTTTTTCCCGAGGAGCAGTGACAGATTAAATATTTAAATTAGATAAAGCCATGAAAGACTTTGTGAGCTGTGTGAACCAGCTGTTTTATGCTGTTTGCATGTGTTCGTGTGTGTCTGCAGGTGGAGTTCGAGTGGCTGCGGCAGTACTGGTTTCAGGGCCAGCGCTTCGCTCGCTTCTGCAGCTGGTGGAGCAGACCGATGGAGCAGCTGGAGAAGGACTGGAAGCTCATGGAGACGATGGTAAGGCCGCTCAGATACACACACACACACACATTGCTGGTCACATGGCAGCCTCGCTGTCTGGCCTCTCCTCCGTCTGCTTATAGTTTACTGAACTCACTCACATTACTTTACTACTTTATCTTTCAGTGGTTAAATTAAATGCATTTCCATTTCAATGTGCAGGCTGCTTCTTGAACAGGAAAGTATTTCCTTTCAGTTCAGGTTCACACACTCACTATCCTCAGTCCTAGGCGTTACAGTGATGCCATTCCTGTTTTAGAAAATGGAAGAAAAGAAAAACATTAAATAGTTTTTTCAATTTACAAATAAACAACTTTTTTAATATAGAAATAAATAGATTTTTTAGTATACAAAACTTGTTTCATATGAGAATATAAATCCACATAAGCCACATTTATTGACCCTAATTTTAATAATATATTGGAAGGTTATCAATACAAAAAATTATGTGGATAATATTCTTAAAAGTGAATATTAATAATAATAATAACAAAAATAGAAAAGAAACAAATTCTAAGAATTAAAAAAAAATCCCCCAAATATGAGCAGCTCCATGACTAGTGTAGGCACTCTGTCATTTCATAATAAGGGTTCCTACCTCTCTAAATGCTCAACATGCCTCCGCTTGTGCTTCTTAAACAAACTACATAAGTGATCTGCTGTCCAATAATGCGCCTCACATGGGAGGGTGTGTTTAAAATTACATGATGGATTGTCTAACTTCTCACCGCGCTGCATTATTAAGGATGTGTCATGTGTTTAATTGTAGCCTCGCAGAAGTTTTATTAGAGAGGAACGTGGGCACGCAGCTATTAGTTAGACACCACTGTAAAGGAATCACTTAGTAATGTCAGACTCATAATTAAGTTACCTTAGTCACAGTGCATATGTGCCGCACACACACACACGGCACCGATATGCAGCTCACAAACACACACAGATACATGCTTGGTCTCGCTTTCTCTTCCTCCCTGCAGGTTCTATGCAGTCCGTCGCTCATAGCTAGATTTCAAAGAGTGTGTGTGTGTGTGTGTGTTCATGTATGAGCGTGTGTGTGTTTAATACCCAGACAGCAGAAGCAGCAGGGGGCACTCTTGTATCACTGTAGCAGCAGCGGAGGGAGCGAAAGAGCTGTGCTCCTCTTTTCCCTCTCTGCTCCATCTCTCTCTCTCTGTGTCTCTGTATGTCTCTCGCCCTCTCCTGCTGTCTCTGGGAGCTCTCTGTCTCTGTCAGTGTCGAGCGCTGAGCAGTAATCACATCTAATGCTCAGGCGGGGATAAAGACAGGGGCTGGAGGAGAACAGTACTGCTGCTGCCGACGCCGCTCGGCTCTAGTCGTAGTCTCCCTCTCTCTCCCTCTCTCTCACTTAGTGGAACAGCCTGGCAGAGGGTGGGTGGGTGGAGGGGTTAGTAGACAGGGGCTAAACTCATCTAGAGCTCCACCTCCGGGCCCAGATGAAGTGTGTGATTTGGACCTGTATTTAGAAAAGGGCATCAGTGAAATGTGAGGTCTTTCTCTCTCTTTCTCTGTTGCTGTGTCTCCGTCCCTCCAAACCATATCCACTGTGTGTGTTTACGTGTGTGTCACTCATGTGGATTTCTGTCATGCAGTAGAAACTTTACGCAATACAGCAAAGAAAATGTGAGCCACTTTTTTAGTAAAAAAAAAAGAAAAAGTCTGTATTAATATATGTTTGAAAATAAAATATGTAGTATTTCTTGTCTTATTTTTAAATATTTTGTATTATATATATTTTTTCACATCTCAGATTACTCTGATGTGTGTTTATTATACAGTTTAAATTCTTTCATTTAATCACATAGTGTCAAATCACGGAAAAGCAAGTATATCTTTTGCATAGATGCATATTGAACCTTCGCAAAAATAACACACCGGCGAATGCATAAATGTAATCACTCACTATTGCAATGAAAGACAACATTATTGCTCTCCCAAGCAATATTTACATACATGCATCGACCTCTGATATGCTGCTGATGAAAAGCACTCTATAGATGTGACTTATAGATTTTCCTTTTGGAGGTTTTGATAGCTGTGTGGCTTTCCTGCAGTTAGATTAAAACGCATTCCTCTAAATTACTTTGAGTTATTTAGATTACGTGGGTTCGCCCCTTGCATTCCTTTATTGCGTATATTTTACATTTTGAAGCTGGCAATTGACAGTATAGTGTAATTTAGTGAAATGCGAGTGACCTACTGTGTGCGGATGCTGTTTGCCATTTATTTATTTGGATTTTTTTGCTGTTCTTGCCTGCAGAGTATATTTTAATACAGCATTATTTTTGTCAAATCTGATATCACCACGGGTATTTTAAAATAACAAATATATGTCTCTTTAAATAGGGTTTATAAATTGACACTGTGTTGTTTTATACTCCGTGCTGTAGCAATAAAACAGCCTATTGTTTTATCCCGCTAAAATAGCAATACAAACAGCCAGCCTTCCTCTCTTTATTGTCATATTTAGCACACGGTGTTGTGGGATGCGCTGGCGCTATGTATGCGTTTGTTAGTCTGTATGAAGAATATTGCAATATGGGGGGGACTAGCTCCTGTTTATGGATACTGTCTCTCCCTGGGGCTCCCTCTCTGCTCCTCAGCCTGTTGTCATGCAAATGCTCATCCTTCCATTTGAATGACATTCTGATAAAATACATAAATAAATAAATAAATAAATAAATAAATAAGTAAAGAAGCGATACACAAAACAAGTCCACTTGCTTGCTCGCCTCCTTTTGGTACCTCATGTGGGTTTCTTGATAGAAACAAAGAGACGCGCCGCTGAATAAACTTCAAGTGGAGGTATGTGAATGTACAGCAAGCGTATAACGTGTGTGTATGAGTGTGTGTGTGTGTGTGTGTGTGCGTGTGTGTGAGATATAAGGTAAAGGTTGTTTCTGGAGAAAAAAGGACATTAACTTAAAGGTTTTTACATTCCCATGTGATCCAGGGTGCTGAAGTCCATTTAGACCCGCCTCGCTCGCAGCTTTACGTTCCCTCAGGAGGACTCTGCTATCATGGCTATCATACAATACTGACATTTCCTTAAACTAGCAACAATGAATAGCTTCCGTCTGACTGACAATAGACAGAGAGTCTTGGCTTTATGCAGAATATTTTAAATACCGGTGTGGCATTTCTTTTCTTTATCTATCCTCTTTTCACTGTGGGGGAGAAGCGACAGCGACGAGCCCACGAGCACATCTCCCCTTTTTTTCTCCCTGTCCTGTGTGTTTGTGTGAGAGTGTGTGTGTGTGTGCCATTGATGTTAATGTATGCACTTGGCATGACTTTAATTGATTTAGCAGCTCTGCTTGCACAGTACAGCTTTTTCCCTAATTTGTCACTTTCCTGACTTCTGTGGCTGCTCATCTCGCAACTTCAAAAGCCACCGCCGAAGCAAAGAGATTTCAATGCACTCCATCTCCCTCTCTCTCTCTCTTTCTCTCCCTCTCTCTCCCTCTTTATGTTCTTTCTTTCCCTTGTTCTCTCTCTCCCTCTCTCGCTCCCCGCTATCTCGCCACATCTCTCTGTCTCTTTCTCACACTTTCTCCCTCATTTGACAGGAGAACGAGCCTTGTAGATGGAAATCTTTTCAACACATATCAAGGAAATTAATCCACTTTCATAATAAATGGGATCCACTCAGTTGAATACATTTGTATACTTCAAGATGTACAAAACAGGAAGTGGTATCGGGGCCATGTCTTCCTCTACTCCGTTCACCCAGCCTGTCACTCCCTGTTTTCAGACGGTTTGGTCACACACACATATATGCTGTACACTCTTTTTTTTCTCCCTCATTGTGTGACAAAATTTACCTCCTCTGATTTGTAACAGAGGCTGACTTTTGCATGTGTGAATGAATGTGCGCTTAGTGACCATATCATCTTCTCCCCTCGCTTTAATAAGTGTGTTCGGAAACAATCTGGGCCGCTGAGGAGGGTTGCACTGCAATCACACGCGGCCTGGCCCCGGTCGCCATCGATAGCTGATTAGGTTATTGACCTAGCGTGTGGAGGGTCGGCGCTGAGGAGTGGTCGGGGAGGGAGGGCGGTAGGGAGAGTCTGTAGAGACAGACACACAGAGAGGGGGAGGAGGTATGTGTGTGTTGGGGAGGAGGGCTGGGGGGTCAATGTAAATGTTATTGCTGTGTGAGCTCATTTGATCAAAGTCCTGGAAAGGTTAAGCGAATCCAATCTGGTTTTGTATGGCAGAGTGGAGAGACACAGGCGCTGGGGAAGAAACCCCCAGGACGGAGAATGGATTATCATATTGGCGCTGGAGTAGCGGGGGCCTCCGATGGACAGTTTACTCTGCCCGTAATGCGTTTAGACAGCAATTGGCCTTAATAACCTTTATTGACTTCAGCGGGTCAGTGCCAAGAATCTAATTATCAAAGTGTATCAATTTCATTGGAGTTTAGAGTTGCACCGCTCAAAATAATTATTTTAAGGTCGGGCCGGGGCAATTAATCCCCTCTCCACTTATTTGATGGCTTTGTAAAACATTATAAATGTTATGGTTTCTGTTGTGCGTTTTACCGTAAATAATTTCAGGGAGCATTTCTTTTTTTTAATGCATTATTTGGAGAGCTCGCCGTGCCGGTCCTGCTGAGGGGAAAAAAGGCAGCATATTTCGAAAAGCTAGAGGCCACAGCTGAATCGTGTCGCAGATGTTTACCAGCAGTCATTTTTCTCTATCGCTTCGTTTTACTCACACAGTCGGGCCGAGTTTTATACCCACTTTATATGCACACATGGAACCCAGATTAATTACAAGTGTGAACTAAGCAGTAAAGTGTTTAAAGACCATTTATATTGCTCATTATGAAGCCATTTATTATCTCTTACATTAAATCGCACTGTGTTTATGCATCATATTGTTTTGCATTTTAAGCTCTGTACTGTGCAAATAGGCTTATGCATTTATTATATCCCAATTCTTTGTGGTTCTTATATACAGTATGTGTGTGTGAACGCATGTCTGTATGTGTTTGTGTCCATGTGTGTGCGCAGTGTGTCCACAGTGTGAATGAAAGAAGTAAATGTGCAGCTGCACAGTAGTTTATCCTTCATTGACAGTCAATACGTGCCGTTACCTGGATAGTCGCAGCTGTTCTTTCCTTATCGCACAACATAGACTAGAGGCCTAATCCACGCGCTCATTATTGCACGGCCTTGTTTACCCGCGGCTCTATATTAGCTCGCTTGCTTTGCCCTATTTAGACGGAGCCACATAAAAAAGAAATTACTCAAAGATTATTGTTATTATTCATTTAAAGAGGAAATATATGGCTGATAATACATTTTACATCACGCAGCGGCTTGTGTTTGGAAATATAAAATGAAAAGGAGCAGGAAGAGACAGAGAGAGAGAGCGAGGAAGAGAGAGAGAGGGGAGAAAATGTAGCGGTGCAAAGGTATTTGCAATTCTCTTTGAAGTCCCTATTCAACAGGGTAAGCTGAATTTTTCGGCGGTGCCTGATAGTGTTCTGCGTAAATGCTTAAACCCCTTTAGAGAATTTTCATGGGCAGATACGCGGTGGCTTGAAGGGAGCGTTTATGTTACCTGGAGCCAATGCAGCCCGCAGCTTTGTACCTAAAGATGTACACTAGTAGTGAATGGAATCCCACAGAGGTTTGTCTATGACAGAATCTCGCTGCAACATCGCCGTGAGCCGAAGCGGGGGGAAAGAAAAGAGCTACGAACAGATTTAACCCTGTCACTTCTCGGCTGGCGGCTCACATGTGCATTTATATACAAGGACACAGAGATGGAAGGACAAAAACACTGGGACAGACACAGCAACGAGCAGTGGTATCCATTTAGTGAAGTTTAAAAGAAGTTTGAGATGAAGAGTATTGCTGGAGTTGAACTTTTTTTTTTCACTCTCCTTTCATGGATTTATGTTGAAGCTATATGTTGAAGCTATATTGCATTAGTACAATATTTTTTCAATGTTACACAGTAGAAGAAAAGAGACGACTTGCACACTCAGTTGCCAATCATAATTGCTCTTTTGTGTCAGAGTTCAAGGTTCTTTATTTGTCATTTGTCAATTCCAGCAAAGCAGTCATTGGCAATGAAAATCTTTGGTCTCAGGTTCCTTCAACAATGCTCATAAGATATGTATATATAAAAGGGGAAATCACACAAGTAAATGTAAAAGCAAAATAATAATCTAAGGCATAAAAGTGCAGTTAAAATATAGGGTTTCAATATAAACATAGTAAGTAAATATAAGATAGTAATGTAAATGTAAATTTGTAATTTTGCGGAAGACTATTTCAGATGGGAAACCTGAATGCAAACAGGATGTAGTATGTACTGGATATGCATGATGAGAAGTAATATATGTACACAGAGGTGTAAACAGGAATGTAGTATGTATAGAGAAGTAAGAGATCTGTATCGATACACAGAGGTGTAACATTTTGTAAAACAGTATGTTAAGTATATAAAGGTAAAGTTCATGGTGTGTATTACGTAAGGGATAATGTACAGCTAGCGGGTCATTGTAGTGAAATAAACACCCGACACGGTGATGCTGTAACCCCGAGGGGTCTTGCATCGCTCTGAAGGGGTTTATTTCACAACAATGACCCGCTAGCTGTACATTATCCTACTTATTACACAGCTACTTACTTAAGAAATCAATAATTTGACACAAAAACGGTCCGCCAGAGTCCGACATCAGAACTGTGACCATAGTAACGGTCTGTTATACATAGCAACGGTCTGCTATAAAGAAATAACAGACCGTAGAACGCCGTGATTGACCAATCAGAATCAAGTATTCACCAAAGCCGTGTAATAATGTCTGTTAGAGAAACAACACCTTACACCAGCTCATCCTCTCTTCTTCAGGGAGCACTTTCTCATGTAACATGATTAAAACCATTCCTCATACTTGTGTAATTATTTCTCAATAACAGGATGTAGCTGATTGTCCTGGAAGCTACTGTAAGGTGGGGAGAGTTGTTACAATAGACATGAGCAAACTTGTTTCGGGGGTTGTGGATGACTGGATTTGAAGTGTATCAGAGGAACTTTGACAACTTTGAAACCGCAACTGAAACAAATACCATCGATTTGCGTAACCGCGATTTGTGAAATAAAATGAGCTCATCGAAAATGTATGTTTGTCTTTGTACCCATGACTGTCAGCTACAGTATGGCGTACACCTCGTCTTTACAATGAGGGGGTGGGGGAGTTTTATTGACAGCGGTTTGGATAATTTATTTTGTTTGTCTGTGAATTGTGATGTTGACAGTGTTTTTACTGCATCAGCAGGCTTTGAAGGCGGCTCGTCTCGTCTTCTTAGAAAACAAATGAGCACTTTACAGAGACTGATCTGCCTTATCCGCTTAGCAGCTTCCTCAATCCCCTGCATTTATTTATTTACTTACTTATTTACTTACTTATTCATTTACTTACCCCTGTATGGATTTAGTTTGATAGTCTCTCCCCCTCCCCTCTACCCATAGCCACCCCCTCTTCTTCCTCTCCCTCTTCCTCATCCTTGGCCCCGATCAGCAAGATAAGCCTTCAGAGGAGGGGAGATAACATCCATTAAAGTGGTAAAGAGGAATTATGGGGCAGCCCAGATTAATCACTGCTCAGCTTAATCGCATTCAGTGCGGACGGCGGGGTTGGCTGCAGGGCCCGGCTTTTTCCTGTGTCATACCAACAGAGAGGGAGATGCAAGGAAGGAGTGTGTGTGTGTGTGTTTGTGTGTTGAAAAGTGCCTTGATGGGGGGAAAAAAAGTATAAAAAGATGAAAGAGAGATTTCAGAGCATCTCATAGCAAAGCCCGCCCCTCTTATAGCTGACTAGAGACATTACCACTAACCAGCGCCTCTTGATATATAATTATTCCAGCACTTTGATCCAGGTGTAATTGTTTACTCTCGCAGGCAATCGTGTCAAAGTGGTGGAGTAACAAGAAAATTACCACAGACGCAAGAAAACACTCTGATTTGTCACTAAAAGCAAAGAAAATAACTTAAAGTCTTGTTCAATTTATGCCGTTTTAGTGGAATATTAATCATATTGAATACATGGCCAGAGCTTGTCATATTACTTGTCAATATTTATTGTATTCTGAGATGATAATACACACATAGAGATGTTGAGCTGAGAGAGCAAAAATAGGAATTCATACTCTGAACTCACGCACTTTTATTAAAACCATTCGAATCTGGATCCTCATCGGGTCCTGTGGTTGATATCCTCACTGTTGTTTATCTGCGTGTCAACTTGAATTAATTTAGTGTTTATTTGTGCAGCCCCTAATCACAGTCACAGTCTCAGAGGACTTTCATATCCCCCACACATAGCGAAACAATAAATTAAAACAGATTAATGAAAATGAAAACAGCCCACCCCAACTATAGATCCTCAAAGTGAACAATAAAAAAATCCCACCCTAAAAAACCTAATTAGGGACAAAAATAGAACATACAGGGAGGATAAATGCAAGCAATTTTCTGGAATTATTACACACAGGTGAGATAAAAAATCTTAGAGTAAAAAAACAAGGCTGTACAAAAACTAAGCAAAAAATATGAACTTTCCATTGAGGAAACTGTTTCCATAAGGTCTCCAATGTGGTGAGAATTTGATCCTTAATCAGCTTTTTGTTCGAGTGTTGCATCTCTTATAGCAAAATACTAACCACTTAGTACCTCTCTAATTCTTCAGAATCACCGGAGCAGCTATCGTGTTTGGGTTTTTAAGTACATAAAGCCTCCTGTGAAAACAATGAGTGCAGAGAATGGGCCAATCCTGATGTGAAGGCAGTGTAAAATTGTCTGACTCGCTTGAAGAAATGCAAAGAAAAGGAAGAAATATGGGAAGAGATTGCGGATGATAATTGTATCATTTTTGGGGGAGAAGTGGAGGATGTTTAGGGAGGTGGAACAGGAGGAAAAAAAATAAGTGAGGGAGGGTGTGGCGTTGTCAGAGGTGAAGGGAAGAGAGAGATAACGGTAAAGATTTAAGTTGGAAGCGTGCGAGAGAAAGTAAACCAGAAAGAGATGAAAAGCTGATGCTGTAGATGCTGTAAGGGGATGCCAGTACAGTCAGGAGGAAGTACAAGTCCTGGGAGCATTCTGGGAAGTTTGATGCCTCGTTTTTTTTTTGTCTGTGCACCTTTCAAAACATGGCATGTACAGTATGAAGAGGATAACCCAACAGAGATCAAACCTAAGATGTGTGTTTTCTGGTAAAGCAGATTCTCTCCCATGTGAAGCCTGAAAGGAAAATCCCTTTTTTTTTTTTCACAACCCGGGGTCTGTTTTTGTAGTTTTGACCATCAATCCTATCAGTTACGTTTTTACCCTCCAATCTCACTGCTGAGATCCCAACACTGGTAGCTACACCTTTACAATGGAGCACTGTTGGACAAGAAACGTCGGTGTTCCGACAGATCCCTAAGTATTTAACTATGGGTGTTTAAATTACTTTTAAAACCAGAAGCGTACACACCCAAAGTGTCCGTTATAATCCATCGCATTGTTAAACTGTGTGCATGCAGAACCACGGCAATTATGGTAATTCAAAGTTGAACCAAGAAGTTGTTGTGCAAGATCTAATTGAGTTTTACAACGGACTGTTTGGGTTAATGACTTTGTTTTCACTGGACTTGTCTGATCACTCACATACATAGATGCCGTGCCTACCAGTGTTGCTGTATTTCTATATCTGACTGGTAAAAAAAGGTAGTCCACAAACCAATGGGTGACGTCATGGTGACTACGTCCACTTCTTATATATAGCCTGTGTTCATAACCAAAGGGAATGATGGGTAAAACTGATGAAAGTGATGAAAATAAGAACCAGGCAGTCACAAAAACAGAAGAAACCCCACCATGATATGATGATATATTTTGATATTTATTTTGAGCAATTTAATTTGACACATAGCAAATAGAAATGAGTCACATATATGCATCAGATGTCAGAGTGCAGTAGCAGACAGGAAGGCAACACAGCTCATTTTCGGGCTCTACCACACCGTTGAAGCTGCGAGCGGCCATCCTTCCAGGTAGCGAATCTCTTCCACTCTCCTCTCCTTCTGCAGATAGAGCGATCTGATGGGTGGTGTTAAATGGGTGAGATGTAGGACAATGTAATTAACGCCGGTCCTTTAGCGGGCCCCGCCTCGCTCCGCTGGGAGCGCCCGATATAGCGCTCATTAATTCCTATTTGTGTGTAATGAGAGGGTCATGTTGGATGTAATAAATGGCTCTTTTATTTGGGCGAGAGCTGCAGGGCGGCATCCTCTCCTGGCTAACAGTCTCATAAACACCCTTTAGCTACTCTCATCAGCCTCCCTTGGTGGGGAGCAATCACACGTACACACATAACACAGTGGTGGGGGACAAAGTATACTGTGTAAATGTGTGGAAAAACAGGTGTGTTTAGAAACACTTGAGTAACTCTAACGTAATCCCTTTTCTATTAATAAGTAGTAGTAGTAGTAGAGATAACCAGCAGATAGCTAGTAGCAACACCATATCAGCATCACTTGTTAAACAGTTTTTAAATGAATTTTTAACATTTAATCTCGTCCACTCCACTCCTCTTTTTTATAGAACCATTTTTGTCTTTTTTAGGGGGAGATAGCAGGTCAACAGTAGATGTCACATAGAAGTGGTGTACATCATCTGAAAGCTGGAAACCTGAAGATTAATTTGAGATGCAGCTCAGAAGTGTGTTTCAAGTTGTTCTGGTCGTAAATCATAAATAACAAAATATTAATTCATTCATGAATTATTCAAAATAAATTGTAAAAGTGTATAAGGGTTTAGAACATTATGATGGAAGTATGGGATGGCCATTCCCATGCTTGGGCAATTATGTCTCATAAGTTGTTGCAGCAATTTTTGGGTTGAGACCATTTGTTACACAGATTTCATGCTAAATTCAACCATTTTATAATTTTTAAAAATGATCAATAAATCCCTCCAAAATAGCACTTTAAGACACCAAGACCTTGAGGAACACCATAGAAAAAGCCATGCTGTGATTTGGTATCAAGAGACATTTTTCGGTGATTGGATGGCGAGCACTTCTGTTCTGGAAACTGCTCAGAAACCCCCTTATTGTCAATCTACCTAGGAAAGCCATCCTCTGAATGTCTTAGGTCTCTAGTTTTTGGTTGTAAAGTTTGATGAGGCTGTTATTATCCTAGAGGTCACCACAGGTCATTTTATACAGTGAGGTCAAATTAAAAAAAATGGTCTCACTACAATGAAACGGCTACTATGGGGACTAACATCATCACACATAAATACAATTGGGCTCATTGATTCCACGAGAGTCTCAGCTTCCCAGTCATACCCAATTTATGCATTTCCAAGACTGTTTAGGGGCCCCAGTATGCAGAAATATGCATCAGCACCATTTTAGAATAGGCGAAGATAAGACATTTGTACTGCATGCAAAAATCTGCATGTGATTATCATAAAGTGGGCATGTCTGTAAAGGGGAGACTCGTGGGTACCCATAGAACCCATTTTCATTCACATATCTTGAGGTCAGAGGTCAAGGGAACCCTTTCAAAATCGACATGCCAGTTTTTACCTCTCCAAAATTTAGCGTAACTTTGTAGCGTTCTTTAGTGTTCTTCCCAACATGCTAGCATGGCATGGTTGGTCTACTTTCATATGATTCCAGTACCTTCACTCTAGCTCTACAACTGAGCCTGCTACAGCCTCTGTCATTACCCTCAAGGAGTGGAGGAGGTATTTGTGTGTAAACTGTACATGTTACTGCTGTTAATTTATCACAGAATATACATATTAGATTAAATATATTTTTCCTTTCTTCCCTGCATCCAGTGTTTTTTTGTTCCTTTCAGTACCGTCAATTGAAATAGTTACGTCTTTATTTATTTTTTGCTATGGTAATGCATTTGAAAGTACATATTGATTGAAAAGTCTTCAGGCGTTTTGTTCAAATACTGATCAAGAGTTTCAACACTTTACAGCAAGAGTTGGCTGCAGAACAGCATTACAATTAGGGTGTATTTTGTCGAAAGATTAAACCCGGGAGTACAAACGATCAGCAGACATAAATGACATGAAAATAAGTTTGAACTTGACTGCGTTATGATGCCAAGATACAATGTAATATAGATTTTTGATTCATTGTAATAATTAGGTACATGATGTAATATAATTCCCTTTGATTAATTAGATCAATACACTCCACAGTGGAGGGCTGGTTTTTAGAGCATATATGAGTATTTGTGTTGAACACACTGTATTAAATGTAAAAACTGCTGGAGTGTCTTTGACTTCTTTGCCAGATTGAAGTGGACAGCATCGTATATAGAGTATGTGGGTCCATAATCCAGTTATATGTAACTGCTTCATGGTGTGTGCCATTGTCTATTACTGTGTAGCCGCGTAGTGTAGGGAGAATTGTTCAAGGCAACAAGGCTGCCAGTCTAATCACAACGGAGCTATAGGGAAGCAGCAGATTAAACACACTCTAGTTTTGTTTTTGTCACATAATGTATAGTGCTTTGAACAGCATTGGACAGTGTTTTTATGGTAGGGAACCTGCAGATCCTAATCTGGTCTACTTTAGACATAGTCTTTCTTTTTTAACTGTACCTCTCTAGGTAATTCACAATTGATGTCAGACTAGACATATAAGAAGGCCTGTTTAGTTTCGCTCCATAGTTTTCAGCCAGATGCAAAAAACTGAAGAATCACTTCAGACTTCTTGTAGTCAATCAAAACTTTGTTAGCAGCACATTTCAGCCCCTGCAGACATATTCCCCCCTTTGAAAAAAAAAAAAAAAAAAGAAACAACCTGTATGCGTGTCTAGATGGATGGAAACCCTTTTTTTATTGGTTTAGCATTTTTTGAAGACCTGAAGTATGGCGCAGTGTGTGTTACACTGTAACTCCGGGGCTTTAGGAAAAGGCTGGCTTTGACCCCAGTCAGCAAAAAGCTTTTTACTGGCAGGAGAGCGAGGTGCTGATCGCAATCTGCTATCTAGCTAGAATCTCGACTCAGCTTTCATATAGTGAAAGAGAGTAAGAGGGTTTTAACAGAGCAGAAGGTGCTTGAGTGTCACGCTCATCGCAAACATCTCTGTCCAGCTCTGTCTTCATTGTCCCGAATTAGTCAAAGCGCCTCTCAGAGCTTTCTTGTGATGGATGGATGAGGCATTCTTGCCAGGCCAGTGAGGAGTGTGTGTCTGTGTGTGTGTGTGTGTGTGTGTGCCCTGTCCCAGCCTGCTGGACAGCTCATTCAGACTAAGAACTATGTGGTTTAGCCATTAAGGCCAACTGGATCCACACTCCTCATCATGAGGCCCGAGACAAAAGCCTCGCAAGAAACAGGCCGGTGAATTTTTATGCGATATTTGTGGGCCCATTGGACTACAACCCAACAACAGATTTGCCTTTTCTTCTCGCCACCAGAAAGGGAGCGCCACAAAAGCCTGTGAGTTCTGCTTCATTTGACCCTGTGGAAAGCATATGTCCTTCCATCCCGCTTGTATTCTGCCCGGAAGATGGAGTGCCGTTGGGGCCATAGAAAGCATCCCTGCCCACTTGAGTGTGTTACAATGCCTTCAAACAAAATCACTTGTCAGGGGTCTTCCCTTTCTTGGGAGTGTCTCTACCCCCCCCCACCCACCCCAACCCATTGTCACTTCAAACATGTTGCTCTGGTGGTTCAGACACATTTTTCTAATGTTTTACACTCCATATAATCTGCTGTGTGAAGCAAAGCCCATTTTACTGGCTGACATAATTGATGGTGCCCGCGACCTTGCAAGGGTCAATCTGGCAGAAGGGTCTTGGTTTCTATCACCATGGAGATTGCGAGAACACACGAACACACAGACACACATGCGCTGAGTAAAATTAGGGATCTCTAGATGTCCTCCTAAGAAATTTGAAGTATGTTGTTTTGTCGTACAAACATCTAGATGGGCTTTGTTTTAGAGATCTTTCCAGAAATTATAAAATCTAGATTTTAGAGTTGAGTTTTATCACTAATGGGTAGTACTATTGTGGCCACTTTATCAGTTACACCTGTACAATCTAATGCAATCCAATACAACCGCCATGCCATAACATCTATTTTTTTTTTATGATCTAATTTTATTGGTTTTAAAGATATGCATTTGATTAACAACAGCAAAAAAAACAATAATTGAAAAAAATAGTTAAATAATACAAAAAAATAAAAAAATAAAATATTAATGAATAAATTAAATACAAATAATAACATTAATACTACTACTACTAATAATAATAATAATAATAATAATAATAATAATAGTAATAATAAATAAATAAAAATTAAAAAAGAAAATTAAATTATATGTTTATTATTGAGAACGGTGGTGTTTTACTGGACTGCATTATATTGAGAGGTGTATTAAATCTTTAGTCCAGAATGTTAGAACAACCTCTGAATATAAAGCAGTCCAGTACATCACCATCACTAACTATGACCTCAATGTGAAAACATTTAATTAAATTTACACCTCTATGAGTGTGTCAACAGAAACTGAACATTATAGGCATCATAAAAGTCGACTTTATAGCAGAATGGTTGCATTGGATTGCATTACACTGTACAGGTGCACCTAATAAAGTGGACACTGTCTGCCTTTTAACATGTCTTAAATGTTGTAATGATTTATTTGGACAAACGGCAAAGAAGTGTTGCAACAAACCTTTTTGAAAGTCAGTGCTGAAACTGTGAGTTTCAGTTGTGAGAACTGCTCAAAGTTGCAGAGATAATTCAAAAGGCACACACAAAGAAAAGACTTTCTTGAATCATCTTTGAGGGAACATTTTTATAGAACTGGCTTCCCTCATTTTCTTTACTGTTTCTTCTTTGATTATATCAAAGGTTGTGGAGCTTCAAAGACTGGAAGACAACCCTGACCAGCAATGTTGACATCCTTCACTCTTCCCCTACACACACACACACACAGACATGCACACACCTGTGTGTTTATCAACCAATCTTACGTAATGGAAACTGAACAAATTTAATTTCAGATATGCTTCAATTTTGAACCATCTGTAATCATGTGACAGAAGGCAGACGGCAGGAAAAAAATCCCACACACAGACACTTTTTATGACTTCAAGTGTGATGTCACAGAAAAGTGAATGTGGTCTGGGTTATTTCTTCCCGGGCTAATATAATTTTTCCACCGGTGGAGAGTTCCCCTCAAGAGCAAAGTAACTAGACGGTGGCATGCAGCAAATACACATGGATCCCTTGTCCAGACTGGAACTGGTCCTGGCAGGATCACAGCTCCCCAGTTGTTTATATATCAGTGAGCAGAAGCTATCCATTACCCCGAGCAAGGTGCCTGATGCCTTTTTCCACCAGCGGTCAAAGTGATATTGGTTTCTTGTATTAGAGGGGAGAGGGAGATGGAGTCTGCCAAACTCCCACTCCCAAGGCCTATGAAATCAGATGTCAGAACAGCAGCTGAGCTTAAACTGTGGCAGAAGTCAGTGGAGTGTCTGAAAATTTGGAGAAAGGGGTTGAACTTGAGATACCTTGTTGAAGTGCGAGCCATGTTGGTGAGCAAGAGGAAGTCAAGTTCAGGAGATATTACAGCAAAAGCAGAACTGGTAACAGAGGTTTTAGAAAAGGTAATATCATTTTACAAATCTCATGTCATTGCTATGGTCTGAAAATGTGGTTCTCTGTCCTGGATGTTAGAGTGTTGCTCAAAATTATTCACCTTGTGTTATCCTCAAGTATAAATCTGTCTTTTAGTGGATGGCTAAAATTAAAACCAGCAGAGCTCTGAGGCCCTGTTCAGACCTGGCATTAACATGCGTCTTTGGTGATCCGATCGCAAGTGGACGGGTCCTGTACAGTACAGGGGTGAATACACCCAAGATGCATTGAGGACTCATTGAGATCTGATCGCTCAGACCACATTGTGAGGTGGTCTGAGCCGCATATGGCCACATCCACCCAAGACACACGTTAATACCAGATGTGAACAGGGCCTGAAGCTATGTTTACACTACGAGCAACAAAACGACAAGCGCGGACAGCTACATTGTCGCCGAAACGCTGTTGCAGTGTTGCTCAAACGCTCGTTGACGTACTTATGTTGTTAAATATAAATACGATATTGGTTGATTGGTTAATGCTTCACTGCGTCATTGGAGTGTTGAAAGGTTGAAACCAGCTCAACATCATTTGTAGCCCGTCATGCAGCGACAAATGTCAGGCGTCAGTTTGTAGCTTCATGTCACCAGCTTCCAGTGAAAATGACTTTTAGCCTAGTGCTGTGTCGCTTGTGGTGTGAATACAGCATTAGTCGTCGTCTTAATGACCAAACATTTCCTTCGTTTCATCACGAGATAATTGCTTTATAGAAGATACATTTGCCATGACAGAGATTATAAAAAGAAAGGTTGTCATTGGCGGATTTAAACCAAAACAAACATACTGTACTGCAGAGTGAACTCCATTTGAGCTCCAGATACTATGTAATTCCTCAAAATCAGCCACACAATTGGTCCATGGCCAGAAGATTATCAGTAGATCAGCAGATAAAAGGTTGATTTTTCCCAAAACACGTCTAGAGTAAGTCAGTCTTGATTAGATTGCCACCATAATGCAGTAAATGTTATTTTTTTTTATATAGAACTGCTTTCTGTGTTGCTTGCATGCCATCACTATGAGTTAAAGCCCCCAGTGGTGGCTCAACAGTCATAAATAGGAGGATGGATTACTGGCTAGGGCCATGCCTGCCTCCATATGGGCACACAGACATGATTGTTGGCACACAGAGAGACAGGGAGGTCTACTGGCCTGTTGCTGGGCCTGTTACATATGGTAGTGGCAGAGAGACAGGCGTGGAAGTTGCCAGGCTGACAGACAGAGGTGCACTTAGGAGTGTTAGGCACCATGGTGGCTAAGTAAGACCAGCCAAAATCTGGGGAATGTATGGTGTTACTGGTGATTTTGTTTACTGCCTTACCTTTTTAGGTAATCACCCATCATTTGGATGGTCTATTCTGGTGTACAAATCACCCATGTCTGTTTAAATAGTTAAAAAAGGAGGTAAATTTGGAGATTTTGAAGCGTTTGTAGCCTGTAGACATAAAAAGGTTTCCAATATAAGAGAGTGCCAGTGAGCTTAATAGTGCTCTGGGTCCCCTGAAAGTCCTGGTCTAAAGTCAGCTAAGTCATTTCATGGGGTGTTAACAGTTTCTCTAGCTAGTAGCTCTGTTTTATGGCGTGTAAACCTTCAGCTCTGCATGCATCTTTTTTTTTAAACCCTCCTACCTTTGAGCTATTACGTGACCCGTAACAGCTATTCTGTGAAGTTTATAAGGGATGTACGCCATATTGCACCGTGTGCAGCAACAAACAATCTTCCCGTTCTATTATTCTGTGTAGAATGAGTGACACGTTGTTATGTGATGGAATAGACAGATGCTTGTTGGTGTTAAGATACAGTCCTGGCTCGAGGTGTTAGTGAGCCGCCCCAGGCTGCCCTCCAGCCAGCCTTCGCTTGGAACGTTATCATCTCTCCAGCTCCCCACCAACCAAAATATCACCTCAGCCTGGCCGCGTGTTTGTTTACCTACCTTGCTTCTGCACAGGGCCGGAAATGTTTATACCTATCTGTAGTAAAATAGACAGGGTTGAGTTTGGGATCTGGGGACCAGGGATGGAGGCACCCAGGTCCTTCCTTGTCCTCTTGTTCACCTCGAGATGCGGCCTGGGTCAGGGGGACATCTGTGGTCAGCATCAGGCCGAGAGAGGTGGAGGCTGAGGATAGCTACTGTCATCATGGGGTAAATAGAAGGAAAGAGGGGGCTGATTAGTGCTAACACAGGCCCGGAGATAAAGGGCTGTGGTCTTGCTGTGGCTGACTGAGGCCGGGCTTGACCAGTAAACAACCAGTGGGGTGTGTAAATGGCCTGGGGATCAGCCTGTGGCTAAACCTGAAGGCCTCTCTCAGCACCGGGTCTTCTAAACACAAGATCATACGCACACACACACTCTGGCACGCAAACACACGTCCACACATTTCACAAGTGGAAGGCTTGGTGACACACATTCACACTATCAGAGGCACACCTATACTCACAAAAACTAGCTGAGAACAAACATAAAAAGAGGCTTTCGCATACACACCCACAAATGAACACACACAAAGCAAAAGTTGTCACCGGTGTGTTTAATGGAAGAGGTGAGCAGACTTCAGTGTGTTGGCGGGCGTGGGGGTCTATTTTAGTGACTTCTGTCATCATCATCATTGAATTGGGACAAAAAGCTTTTGGCCTTCAATTTATTATCAACCCGTTCTAACTCCCAACTTGTCAAATACGGCAGCTTGGTCAGTGGCCCTACGCGTCAAACTATGATACTCTACTTACCCCTCTAGTGTCAGTTTTGCATTTGTCAATTTTCCAGGTGTAATTATTTGCTCGTTACATGCATCAGGATGTTCTCATACACCGTTCTAGCTATACCTACGAAAAATAATGTGCTGTTATTCGTATATATCCCGCAAAATCAATTTGTATGTAATCCATGTAGTCGTGAACCAGAAAGTATAAAGAAAACAAAAAAATGGAAAAAAAAACAGACTTTTGCCCAGGAGACCGGTGTCCCTATCCCGTGTGATACCAAGTCAAGTCAACATTGATTTATTTGTCACATAAGTTCCGTACGTAAGTTGCGCCCAAGCCACGACATAACTAAGTGGTTTTGTTGCCTAAACCTAACCAAGTTGTTTCCTGTGAAAACAGAAGTTTATTTTGAAAAGACTGTATGCATTTAACGAGCAGAAATTGACACGTGTTGCTGGACATCGGTAGGAAAATGTGCACAAAATGAGGAATAACTTTTTGTAACATATCATACAAAACATTGTATGAGGATATGTTCCATGCATACACTGTCTTTTCAAAATAAACTTGGTTAGGTTTAGGAAAAGATTGTGGTTTGGGTTTAGATATGTATGTTTGTTACGTAGTTAAGAAGGCTACGTTATGTACGCACCGTATTAACGCTACGTAACCTACCTAACTACGCTACTTTATGTAACTAAAAATAAGTCAAGGAAGTTGACTTTTGGATTCACACGGGACACGAACGCCGCTCTCCTGGGTGAAAGTTTTGTGTTTGTTTGACCCATCAATTGTCCCCGACCACCACCCCAAGCGGAATTTGTCTTTTACTGGCTGTATTTTTATTTTGATTTAGCACCTTTAAAATAAGCTCATTGGACTGTGCTGTCTTTCCTTTGTTGCTACTCATTCTGTCCCCAGACCAGCTTTGGGAATCGCTGAAGCAAGCTCAGAAGCACATCAGAGCAGGTTTCAGATCAACTATGAATCACTTACTCATCAGCGCTGTGCTTGAGACACTGAAACTGTGCTACACGGCCAGCATGGCAATGTGATGTCTACTAGCTGAGATGGTGATACAGTCTGAATGCACTTTCTGGCACTTTCTTAGCCTGACACTCATCCCGGGAGGACGGGGTTTGATCCAAACCGAAAAGTACAATTTCCGTAGGGAGTACAGCCGGCCCCGCTTCCTCCTGGTCACCGTAATCTTTGGTGTCTCCTCTGAGTCAGGTGTAATCAGTCACACACCGCCACATGTTTTGACACCTGTCCTGTGCAGTGTGGAGGAAGTAAGCATATTACTCTGCTGCAAATCACACTCCTTTCCTTTGGAAATACACACACAGACAATCAAACCTATCTTCACGTGAATTAAGACAGACAGGTGGATTGTCAGAAAGGGATTAAAAAAGAGGGAGAGGGGAAGAAATGAAGGTTCCCTTACATTGTGGGTTTTTTGAAAAGAGGGTCGGATGACTGGGGAGGCGAGTGACTGTTAATGGGAAGAAATGAACGTGCTTTACTGGCGGATGTGACAGGAAGAGACTGTTCTTAACAAGGCGTCAGAGTCAGTCAGAGTTACAGATCCATCACTTCTCAGAGGCTGGGAGAAGGATGAGGGGGGGAGACATTTAAGGATATTCAGAGAGGGAGAGAGTCTGTGAAGGGTAGAGAAGAAGAGGGAGAAAGAGGGATTTGAGTGTGGCTGACAGCACTGCATTTAATTTGGGCTGCCAGATCCTTTTTCATTTGACTCCCTCTCAACCAGCTTAGAGGCTGCGGAGGACTTGGAGGCGAAGGTTTGCCAGGATGTCTCAGATTAGCACTGATGTGCCACGTCACACTTTAAGCCGGCCTGTAATTCATGTTCAACAGGGGGATACTCACACATTACACTGTGCTGTGCAGGACGTGATTAATTGACTCACACTCTAATATTGGGTGTAATTTGCCCATCCTCTGATGTGAAACTGACTTTATACTAGACTTACTGTATGTCGCCGTCCCAGGGATGTTATAATGGAGTCTTGGCTCAGAGCTGTGTAATTTCTAAACTGAGGATAGAAGCTCATGGATGGCAGGACTTGTTTCAGGTAGTCGTTCCACTCGATTCAATGCAGTTTAATATTTAGGGGAAAATTTAATACGGCCAAATAGTTGTCTTAATCATGGATTTCCTGGACTTATATCACCCCCGTCAGCTGCTATATATCCTGGATTTATATCACCTGTCAGCTATATACAATACTGACTTAACTTAACTGTACAATAATTTGTGCAATAATTCCTTAAATCTTAATTTATACTGTACATTTCAAGAAATATTCTTATCTAATTCTTATTTATACCTTTCATGCATTTATATTTAACACACTTAATAGATCCCACTTATCAGCATTTTGTATTTACTTATTTGCACTGTGGTAATATGTTAAATATTGCATGTCTTAATACAAATAGGTGTACATATTTCTTATATTCTCATTTCTTATTTTTATTTTTACTATTTACTTATATTTCTCTATATATATTTTGTTATATATTGTAGCATTGTGTTCATAATCTACACGTTACATACTCCGTTATTTCTATTTTCTTACATTTCTTTATGTTTATATAAGAGCAACCGTAACGCCCCCCGGGGATCAATAAAGTATTTCTGTTTCTGATTCTGATGTAGTGGGTGGTAAACCAACCAATGTCATTTTAGCCTCTGTGTGAAGAAGACCATTTTATTTTGTATTGAAAATGGACATTACAGTAAATGGAATGGTGTTTTTTTTCCAGTGGTCAAGGTCATACTGTCATTCACACATCTTTTCATTTAGTTTCTACGTCTGCTTCTCTTTTCCAGACGAGGCTCTTCCTGGATACGGTGGAGGGGGAGCAGGACCAGGGAGGAGAGGGAAGGAGGGAGATGGCGGAAACCCTGCTGTCTGCCTTGACAGACAGACACCAGCAAAGACAGACATGGAGAGACAGGTAACACAATGTACCACCAACTTTGTTCTTTCCACCGGTCCTCGAAAAAACACATCTCTGACGGATGTGTGAGACAGGTAAAGTAGGACACTCTATGAAGTATGAGCGCTGTCTCATATTCAAAATGGGAACACCATCACACACAAATATGAGAAAAATCACTCCAAACTCATTTTTGAAATGAGCTATTCTGCTTCATATTTCAAACTTTATGTTAAATGACCTTGTTTTGTTTTTTTTACACAAAGAGAACATGTTTTGCAGTGGGCTGCTCAGAATAGTTACATATTTCTATTTTAGTTGCCTTGATTCCCCCAAAACAAGGTCATAGAATATAGGCTATGTTGCGAGCAGGGAATCTCGGAAATATCCATTACAGTTAAACTGACCAAAACTGAGCGAGAACATGTTGTTTGTGAAACCATTAACACTAATGGTGATTATTAACCCTCTCAGTTAATGAAACTATGGGGTTACAACTGACTCACAACCAATAACACACGCAAAACATTGGGGTCAAGGGTCAACACCCAGGATGTGAATAGTTTACATGAGCATCATAACCAATAAACAACAGAGGTAAATATTTTCATTAAAGCTGAAGTCGGTAACTTTGAGCAAATATGATAAAAAAAAAGTTATTTTTATAAAACTGTCACTATATCAAATGTTTTCAGAAACATATTTTAGTTCAGGGGTTCTTAAACATTTTGGGGCCAGGGACCCCTTAACGGGCAGGAAATTTACCAACGACACCAATTATGCATAATGCTTACTACCATTTATACTCTTAGATGCCATTGGAACTATTTGTATTCTAAAACTTTTCAACCTAAATACTTAAGTCCTGTTAAGACCTTTCTAAACAGAAAGACATTTCAATTTGAATCATGTTAATACCACTTTGTTTTGCCCTGATATTCTTAGTGCTTTGTAATCAGATGTCGCTTTAGCTTGGTCATGACTTCGTTCGCTGGCACCTTAAGACACATGACACATTTTCTTCATTTAGCTAGTTTGGGCTTAGCGTCACTTGAAAAAAAGGACTGACTCAAATATTTCTCCATGTTTGCCAGCTAGCTAGCAGGCTAATAAGCTAAGCAGCAGCGGCAGGAACGGTTCGTTGCACCTTGAGAGAAGTGATTGATTCATGACAGATTGACGTGATGTGCCACAATCATCAGAGTTTCTATTGGCACAAAGCTAACATGGGTCGGAGTAATGGACAGAATATGCTTGTTTTATTGCCGCAAATGGTCCCCATCTAGAGATGTGTACTTTTTAATGATATAGCACAATTTTATAATTCATAACTAATTATTTCACAGACTCCTTGACAGAGTGCCACAGACCCCCAGAAAGTTTGGTCCGGCGGTGACCGGTGCTTGATTTTTGCTTGACTGTTTTCAACATGGCAGCCGAGTCACAAACGTTTTCATTTGACAGCTAAACAGTACACTAAAATATGTCTCTGAAAACATTTGAGGAGAGAAATAGGCATAACAGTAACAGAATCTTGATTCATATTCCGCGCTGCCTTTGACCGTTTGATCGGAGTTTGCGAGTCTCACGAATCACGAGCAGTGATTGACAGCTGTCCAGAGACTGCTCGGCTCTGATTGGTTATTTTCCTTCGGGCGTGTGTAAAATATTGCAAATGCCATTAAGAGGACTAGGAGGACACAGAGGCACATGATTTTTCCACAGATTATTTGTCTCATGCACTACTGTCAGGATATGGTGACAATTTTATAAAAATAACTTTTTATCATATTTGCTCAAAGTTACTAACTGCAGCTTTAAGGAAAATTTGGACACAACCAAAACTTTGACGCACACAACAACGCAAAAGGAGAGTTTTGTGGTGATGCGTGATGACTCATTTTGCTTGGAAGGACCTATTGACATGTTGAATTATAGCAAGTGAGTCCAATTGGTTCATTTGCAAGCCTCACAGTGGGGACTCGTCAGGTTAACTATTGTGATCGTATCATCAAGCAAAAATAATTGTGAATCATCGCCTTGGTCCTGCTTTCATCCAGAGCTGATGTGAATTCCAGAGATATGTTGTGTTGTAGTCGGTGTTTGCTTGTGGTCCTTGGGCTTGGCAGCTATCACAGCTATCACAACGACACGTGTGTCTTGGATAAGCCCAGTCACTTCCTTCCTTCGAGATAAGGGCAGAGAGCTCACGGATTAGAACACTGGCCATTCATTCAGATAAAGACGGGCCTCACACACACACCACACACAACACACTGTTATTTTAGCTGTTCCTTCTCTCAGTCACTCTCCCCATCAGCACTAGCAAGGACACACACACACACACTGGCATGCATGTATACTCTAGATCTGCATTCAAATATGTCTCAATGCTTATTGTCTCTATCAACAGATTTGACCTCACTGTCACACACACACACACAAACACACACACACACACTTTGGACCAGACATGATCCAGAGCCTAAAGAAAGCAAAAGTGCCAGGGGCAGAATCCATCAGACTAGAAGTTCCTGAAGGCAACATCTTTTCTTTTGAATGATATATGTCGACTTCCTGCAGTGTTGCTGCCCTCGTGGCGCCCCTCTGTTTTGAGTTGTCCCCCTTAGTTGACCCTTCGCTATGCCCCATCCAGATGAGCCTTGTAAACAGGCTGTTTCCAAACACCTTGCTTTGCCGTGTCGACGCCCACCGCCTCACAACTCTGATGTAGGGCCGGCTCTGATAGTGCATTCCAGCTGCAGGTGCTGAAAGCTAGAAACCATCTCGCCACCCCCAACCTAACATCAGCGATGTCCCCCACCCACCCACAATGCAATGTTGCCACCTTTTAGTCACGTCTAACCCCAGAGATCTTGACAACCAGTATCACAGACCAGGACAGGAAATGCTCCGTCCTCGTCGGCGGGGCAGACAGACGTTTACTCTATCAGCAGTGAAAGACTGATTAGATTAGTTTTGGAGGAGGGCAAGCGTCCCACACAATGTGTTTGAACTCCAGCTGCTCCTGATACCTCCTCTCCCCTTTACACACATTAAATGTGTATCCCTAACCCCCACCGCCCCCTACTTACAAAAAAGCCAGGGGTCATCCTGTCAAGTGGCTGTCAACAGATCTCATTTACACAAAACTAAACACATGGCTATGTGCAATGTTAAGTGGGACGCACTGGTACTGATTAGAGATTCGCGGCTGATGAGGGTTAAGGATCACCTCGCTAGAAAACTAGAAAAAGATTTCTTTATGCGTGCTACTAAGAGACAAAGTCATTGTTTTCAATTACAGTATTTTACAGAAGCAGACACACAGTGAGGGAATTTAGTTTACTTCATTCAGATGTATTTAAACCTTCATTTATTTTCATAAAAGCACTCACCAAAATAGGACTTTTGAAATTAATTTGCTTATTCTTTTTGCTGTTTTTTTCCCCCTTTTATATCTGGCATCCTAATTAGGTTTCCACACAATATGCAACAGGCAGGCTTTTATCATAATACCGCCTTTTGTTTCCATAGTTTCCATTCAGCGCATAATGCTTGCAAAAGGATGGAAAAAAAGAAAAAAAAGGATGATTGATGACTCTTGCTAGAGGCACATAAACATAAACAACCAGCACTGATTGATTAAGTTTCTCGCTGACTTTTGTTTCTTAAACACCAGTTAAAGCAGCACTCTGAACGTGGGCCCGCTCGCTGCCATTTTCTGCCTCCGGGGCATTTTTAGCACTACCAAGAAAGCAAAGAAAGAGAAATTGGACCTGGTGACCAGTGCTTCTTCACGAGTGACTTATAGGCACTCAGAGTGAGTGATGCCTCGGCTCGCCCCGCTAGCAGGAGCAGTCCATTCATTCACTCGGAGCCAACAAAGTTATGAGAGCTTTTTTATTCTTATGAGCTTTTCTGGTAACCGGGTTTTCCCGATGCACACGGCGAATTCTTTGATAGATGCTGCCCTCCGTGTCCCTTTGGTAAATGCCCCGTGAGTGCCCTGGAAATAGATGGATTATTATGTGGGTGGGTGGCTGTACTGTAGGAGAGGAGTTGAATGTGCCACACAGAAAGTATGCAGACTGAAGAGCGAGCCAGGCACAACTCCCCCCAGGTAACAGGCCTATTAGGATAGAAATGGCACGTCTCAGCGGCACCAGAACTATAGAGATTCAAAACACTTGATACTGGAATTATTAGGTTTTGAAAATGCATAGATTTTGTTTCACATCTACGCAAATACAAAATAAATTCATCGTTACAAATGCTGGAAGTACGTACATACAAAATCCAACGATATTCAAGTCTATGTTTCCGAGGGGGAACTGAAGCCGTTATCTATTCTCTCGCCAAAGCAACCAGACTCCATTGGAAAAAATGTTAACCTCGCAGATCACAGGAGTTGATGCTCTACCACTGCCTTGACTGGTTAGTTAGTTTGTGTTATTGTGTGACTTTGGTTAGTTCAGATTCACCAAAGTCACACACTAGTACAAACAAACTAACCGATAGAGGCAGTGGTAGACAGGCAGCCCCCGTGTTCTGCGAAGTATAATACAGTTTTTTTCAAAAGAGTGTAGTGGCTTTGGGGAAAACATAGACGGATACAACGGCTTCAGTTCCCAATCGGAAAGGGTTGTCTCACGGCAAGGTAAACCGGCAAAAATATTCTAAATATAGCGTACACTGAAACTGATATACATTTTTTTAAGTGGGCTTTTCTTTTAGGTGGCTAAATTATTTTTAGTTTTTGTTTTTGTTGAACTTCCTTACAGTAGATACTCTGTGTGATGTTATCTTGAATCTGTATGATTACAGTATGACTACCTTTAAACCTCCTGGATGAGGTGACCCCATGCTGACCTTCCGGTGCCTAGAGGTCAATGCTCTGACCAACAAAAAAAAAAACATAAAGAAAAGCTTTGTCACAGCCGGCGAGCAAACACTGAAGGGAACAGCTGCGAGTTTTGTACTGACCATGCAAACTGCTGTAGGCTTTGTAAGGTCATTATATGATAATGAAAATCATTACAGAATTACATGGGGGTTTAGGACATGAGAGCAGCGGGGAGGGGAGGGGGAGGGCCACATTGGGTTTGATAAATGGACTGTGAAGGTGCCCATCTGGCCCTCTCTATGGCTTTTTCTTCCTGCTCTTTTATCCACTCTCGTCCTTTACTACCCCTCTTTCATTCCCCTCCTCTGTTCTCCGGCGGGCCAGTGTAAAAGCAAGCGGGTCCGAAGTGAAAGATTAACAGAGTGCATACCCAACTCACCTCTGTGGAGGAGAAAAAGAAAGACGGGAGACAGGCGGAGGTGTTTATGACCCAGAGCAGGGTTTGTGCATGACTTGGCAAACCCTGTCCTCCCATCTCTCAGTGTGGGCCGGTAGGAGAGTAGGCAGCCATTGACCTTTGGCTTCGGAAACAGTTGGACAGCTCAGGGTGTGTGAATCGCTGTAGTTTGGAGGTGTTCTGTGTTTAATAGGCTTGGGTGGTAATACATAACAAGGCTTGAAATAGCTCCTCATCAGATTAGAGAGGTGGGAGAAATATGGCAAGCGCAAAGACGTTTGTAACTGAAAAGAGTTAAACTGCTGCAATTTTGCTAACGATACATTGATCTGGATCGATATATCGATTCAATGATCATTGATCCAATATCGTCGATGCGAATTGAAAATACCAATACATATCATCATCTTTAATATCCGCCTTTATTTTGAAATTTCCACTTTATATTTATACTTTTTATTAAAAAGAATAGATTGTTTTTCATTTAAACATCTGAAAGAGCTCAGTAATAACATTTTCAAATCATTTTTAAGAACTAATTAATTAATTAAGAATTAATATAATATATCGTGATGACTCCTGTGATTTACACCCATATAAATACATCATATTTATCTGTATCATTGAGACATACTTGATATTGGACTGCACTAATAAACTTATGTGAGGGCTTTTTCTTGCTTTGCAAGGATGGCTATTTGTAAGGCATTGCATATTTTCCGTTTTTCTTTTCTTTCTTTTTTTAAATGCAAGTGTTTCCTACAGTTAAAGTTATGAGAGAGCATCTAGTTTCTTTTATTTCTCTGTAGTTTTTACATTTGTGTTTATTTTTGATTATTTTAAGAACTGAAAAGGCAAATGTCCTCCAGTCGCCTTTTGAAAAGACAAGGAGTTGACCCACCGTACAAATTTGGGTGTCACTATATTAGCTGTACACTCAGAATCTGTGGCGTAGTACATCTGTCGCCTGTGTTTATTACTTTTCTCCCACTTGTTGGGAGTTAGTGAGGTCTTTATCCCGAGACAAAAGGCAACATCAGCTGACATGGCAAGCCGAGCTAAAGGACAGAGAAGGAGGTCCACGTGTCCACAGCTGCACTCATCACTCAGCTGTCCAGCTTGACCCATGACCTGTAGGGCCGTCTCCCAGCCTCCGTCGGCTTTATGTTTCCTGCTATTGTCATCCTCTCTTGTCCTCACCTGGACAGGGCGCTGCCTCACAAAAGGCCGAGTCTGTCATCAAAACCAGGGGTCACCGGGGGCCAGCGGGGGCCAGAGAGCCGAGGCTGAAGCTGTGCCCAGCCGGGGATGACCCCGCCGGTGATGTCAGCTACCAGTTGCACCCCTGTGGAGACGCATAGAGGCAGAGAAAAAGGAGGAGAGAGACCTCCGTTGGCTGGCACTTCATTCCAGGAGTGGTGACATTTCTTTTGTGTTGTCCTTGACGGACCCCGCCTCGATTCCTGCACTGGGGTGGGACAGGGAGTTAGGAGACAATGGAGGTCCCCTGTCCCAGATGGGAGTTGGAAAGATTGTCAGTGTCGTGCCTACAATAAAGATGGACAGACCACAGCCTTGTCTAATGTGGCCAATGACCTCTTTAAAGCCCTAGAAATGGAGACGCCATACTGCGGGGATTACTCTAATGTTATAAACAACTCACTCTCTTTATACACTCAAGGGTTTAGTGTGCGCAGGTTCCCATCGACCTCTAGCAAAGCCGTCATCTGTCCAGCTGTCATTGAACAAGTGATTGGGTGGGGTTTCTGAAATTTTAGAATGAAGGCAATGTGTCCTACCGTGACTGTGTTTCAATGAGAGGAAGCTGGCTATTACGTGGATGGGTTTGAGAAACAGGGTTTGTGTGGTACGGTTAAGAGTAGGGCTGTGTATTGACAAGAATCTGGCGATACAATATGTATCATGATACTGGGGTAACGATTCAATATATTGCGATAAATACACCATTTTTAGAATAGGCAAAAATAACACATTTATACTGCATGTAAAAACTGGGGAGTAGAATAAAGTGGGCATGTCTGAAAAGGGGAGACTCGTGGGTACCCATAGAACCCATTTTCAGAGGTCAAGGGAGCCCTTTGAAAATGTTTTTCCCTACCAAAATTTTGCAGAAATTTGGAGCGTTATTTAACCTCCTTCGCGAAAAGTTAGTATGACATGGGTGGTACCACTGGATTCCTTAGGTTTTCTAGTTTAATATGATGCCAGTATCACTCTAGCTTTAAAATCCAGCTAAGAGCTCTGAAAGATCGAAAAGCGGCCGGGCTCGACGGCGGGCCATTGGATTTTTAAGAGGTTAATTCAAATCAATAAAGTGTTTTAGAGAATCGAAACAGTATTGCACAACATAATACCGCAATACAAAATTTTTTTAAGATAATTTTTGGGGCTTTTTTTGTCTTTATTGGACAGGACAGAGTGATAGATAGGAAAGGTGGAGAGAGAGAGAGAGAGCGACATGCAGCAAACGGCCACAGGTTGGATTCGAACCTGGGCCGTTGCGGTAAGGACTCAGCCTTGGTACATGGGGTGCTCGCTCTCCCAGGTGAGCTACCAGGACGCCCTTTTACATCCTCCTGTCAATAAGGAGGTTTAATTAGCGAGGTTGATGGTGTTGTTTGGCGTCATAAACCAAAGTTCTGGTTGGCGGCAGGTCGGTCCGGGCATGTTGTCAACCAGGCCTGTGTGATGTAAGTTACAACCCGAGGTGACAGGTTAATCAGATCTCCCAGGCAGCAGCCCCACATTTGCCTCTACATCACCCCCAACAACAGCGGTCTTGTTTTCCAAGCAGAAGAGACAAGGCGAGCTCAGTCTGTTTTCCTTGGCATGAGTCGCCAGCCAAAAGTTTTGCTGGCTGCGCCATTGTTTCTCTTTACCTCAGGGGTTTTGATCGCTGCAATGGTGGGCAGACACCTGTGTGCGGCGGGTGGAACTCCCATCCCACAACCGTGTTCTTCATCTCGGTGTTTTCCTTTGTACCACCTACTTTTTCCGTCATCGGCGTTGCTGTGTTTACTCGGTTCAGGGCACTCGAGGAGAAAACAAATAAGTGCATGTCATCTGTCTCTTTCATCGCCGGCCAGCCTGTAATTAGTGCAAGCGCGGTGGTTAGCCTAAGACGCTGTCGTCTAATTTGTCTGTCTTTATCTAAAACATGTCTGTGTGGTCCCTTATACCGGTTACATGCGTGCCGCGAGATCGCCTGTGGCCTGTGTGTTTGCGAGGTGTGTGTGCTTGATTGTAAATTATGAATTCTTCTCTCATGCACCCGCCCTTGTTTAGCAATCAGTCAGTTATGCATGACATGTCCTGACCTCAGCAGAACCTCACAGCTGCTGCTGCCGTTGCAGTCGTACTCCCATCTCAGTTAGCTCCCAGGCTGGAAACTACTTCAGGGTATGTCTTATTCTTGCAGGAATGTACCTTTAATAAGACGACTGCCGATGCAATTCCTTTACCTTCTACTTACTGTACAAGGTCTACCCGTGTAAATATGCACTTACCTCTGTCTTGCCTTGTTCTCACACAAGTCAGTAATTGGCTATTGAAGTACATGCTTTCTCTCGTTCTGTGGTTAGGTGTGGGAATGGAAGGCTTGCAACTGGCAGGGATCAGTATCACGCTCTCTCTTTGTTAATTTTCTCTGCTTATCCTCGACTGAGTCACAACTGCATTAAATTGCTCACAGCTTTTAATGGAAACAGTCATTTCATAATTACGCAGTTCACAGTATAAGAGCTTGGCAACACGATGTGGCACAGAAAGGGAAAAAGAGAGAGTAAAGAAAATGTCATTAAAAGTGCCACAGACGTTTAAACACACTTGTTGCAGAGACGTTTGCCCATTAAATGCTGCCTTTTTTAATATGGAAACAAGATTTGTGTTTGGAAAAGACAATGTGGTGAGGAGGGAGGGGGAGGGTATGGGTTTTGGGCCCATTTTACTGGTAGTCACGAAAACCAGGACATTCTTTCTGGTCAAACCCGACATCCCAGAGAGCTGATAGAGCATGATTGGGTGAGGATGTGTGGCAGCAGGCATGTGAAACAAACGGCAAGAGCATAGCATTATGGGTTGGTGGAGGGTGTGCTCACCAAAAACACTGTCATTACAGTTTATCTCATCTAAATCTTGTTTGTTCTTGGTTGCATAGCAGGTTGGAAATGGTACCAATTTAGGTTTTCTATGCTGAAATATAGTACATGTGAAAAAAAATGTTTGTGAGTGAAGGAATGTCACGAGGACGATACTTCGGCACAAAGTTGATGCCAAAATTCTGAAAACGTGACGATGCTCGTTTTTCTACAGTAAGGCAGGTACCCATCAGGGCTCGAGACTAACGTCGTCCCATCATCCCGGGGAAGATAGAAAATGTGTTTGGGGCGCAGTAAACTCACTATTGATGCACCCAGGAGACGCAACCTATTTTTTCCCTGATAATGCCACATTGTGAACAACAAATCCGTTTTGAAATCGACAGGACGAGAGCTAGTTTACGTTAGCTGTGAGCAGCCGGTAAGCAGCACAGTTCTACATGAAGCTAACAGCTAAAGTTAACTGGAGGCGCCATTGATTTACATTATGATGCGTTCAGGCTCTATTCAGTAAATTCGGTAAATTCTGTAAATTCTTACTTTACGTTATCATGATGTGTTCAAATGTAATCTTGTAAAATCCTTTTTTTGGCGAGAAATTTGACTAAACACAGTTGTTTGAAGGAGATGTTTTCACAGCAATATAAAATAGATAATAGAGAGAGAATTATGACCTGTTTAACTTCTTAACAAAAAACAGTATGAAAAAGGTAATAAAGGAGTGGATGTTGAAGTGAGATTTATTGTTTTGCTTTTGTTTTTTACCGTGGTATCAAATTGATGTCAAGAATCGTGGACTTTCACTGGTATTGGTATCGACTACTTAATTTCTGCTATCTTAACATCCCTATGTGAGTGGTAAGTGAGCTAAATATATGAGCACAAAGAGAACCATGACAGAGAATTATGTAAATTATAATGTGTAGGCCTCAGTAAACATACAAACAATCTGCACATCAGATCCTTGTAAAGTTTCACATTGTGTTTTGTATATTTGTTTCAGCCAGTTGAAAGTAAAAAATGCCTGTGCTGGTCGTTAATGTCTATATCACAGAATTAACTGGAGGAATGTATGCCGTGTTTAAACACACATTTACATTATACATGCATGCACGCCACATGCTCCATCCATTCCCTTTTTCTCCACCTCATCTACCACAACCACCCCACCTGGGCGCTTCCTTCCTACACACACACACACACCTCCACCCCCCCTCCACTCTATATCCACACACACATCTTTCTCCCCTCCTCTGTTAATTATAACCTACACCGCTGGAACACTTCATTTCATATCAAGCATATTGTCTCTTCAAGGCTGGCAGGCGGGTCATAAATTATCCTGAAGGTGAGGATGGAAGTTGGAGGAGATAGTTATGAAAATTTCATCTGTCTGCCGTAGCGGCCGCAGCTGCTCCTGTCACCAGCCGTGTGCTGAAGGAATTACACCGGGTCAGCGTTTGTGTGTATGTGCGTGTGTGTGTTCGTCAGTTTGTGCATAATGCGTAGGTACGCGAACACATGTGAACAGTGTGCGCGTATGTACGGCACTCACGCACGCAGGTCTTTGTGCATCTCCACATTTGTCCCCGTGTGCATGTGCGTGTTCCTGTGTGTGTCGCTGTGCCGGTGTGTACAGAGGGTTGGCCAGGTAAGACCTGCCTGTCAGTGTGTGGAACATCTCTGGCGTCCCTGTCACCCCGGGGCCCCCCAGCTCTGCCCCCGAAGCAGGGAGACCGGGAGGGGGGGACAAGCTCGCAGGGCGGTCCCCAAGCTGTCTCTGTTCATTACCGCTACAGAGACGGGACGTGGCCGGCAGGTGGCCAGACCTTTAGTCCTTACCTACTGTGATCATCTGCTGCTCCACTCTGTGCGTCTGTGTGGGTGGGTGGGTGTACAAGCGTGTTTGAGACTGAAAACGAGTCAGAGGAAAAGCCATAACTTATGTATTCGAGCAGGGAAGTGCATATTTTATGTTTGACCTATGAGTGTGCGTTTGTGTCTTTGACAGATTATTGCATGGAAGCAATGTGCCTGTGCAGGCACATCCTCTTAATGGCTATGCTTACATATTTACAAATGTACAGAAGTTCTGCATTTGGAGAAACTGGAGTGCTGCTGTGGCACTTTCTTGACAGAGCGCGGAGAAGCTCCTCTCGACAGACAGCCACTCCGAGTGGCAATTAGTAAGAAAAGAAAAACACAGTAAAATCCCCCCCCCCCCGCCTTCTCGTCCCGTCCTCCTACGTCAATCTGCAGTTTCCTGCAAAAATTCTATTAGGGCCAAAGTCCATAGCTGTTAATTACAATTCTAACTAGCTTGCCTCCTGACGAATGGATGGCTTCAGCGGCGATGTAGGATAAAAGGGATATCAGCGATTTCACTTCCCTGTACAAAGGCTGCCTCTGAAATGGGTCATCAATCCCATAGTGATAAATGTCTGCTGGAGTAATGACTCTCTTATCGGCGCCGGATTACTGCAGATATTTGTAATTAGTGTAGCCACACAAGTCCCCGACAGATGTTTTTGAGGCGGCACAATATTGGAGCCTTGTTTTAGTGCTAAGTGGGAACTTTCTGCGAAGAATAGGGATAGTTAGAGCTATTGTATCGCGGCAGACATAGGTGAATCTGGAGAACTGAGCCGCTGTTTTGTCAGTGGGAAAGTGTTCTGCTGCACAACGCACCTACAGTACACACATATGTATGGAGCCACATTTACACGCACACGCTTAAGCTCATGACCTGATAGCTAAATACACAGCCTGAGGTCCATCCTTCAGCTATTGAGCTCAGTCGTCACATGACTGTGAGAGCCAGGGGGGGCTCCTCTTCTCCTCCTGTTCTTCCTCCTCCTCCTCCTTCTCCTCCACCTCCTCCTCCTATCCCAGCCCCAGAGGTAGCCACTGCTACGCCAGGGGGAGTGAACGATTCACTTTTAACTTCCATTTCTCATGTTTTGGGTCGAGATTCACTAGCCGTTTTTTTTTTCTTCTTCTTCTTCCACCTCTTCCAGCTCTCATGAAATCACAATGTGATGTATTCAGCCTGAGGTGTAGCTCTATTCACAATGCAGTTTGACACTACGAAGCCCTGCTCCCCTTCTGCTTTCACAATGCATCTGTACAGACGGACTGCTGACAAGCGTGTACCACTAATACAATTGTCCTGGCCGTAGTCGACAGCTACTTTGACTACACACTTAAAAAAAGGAGACCTGTGTTTGATTCGTTTCTGTCTCTCTCCATAAATACTGTATGTGTATATTGTAAATATAATGGTAATGAACCCTTTGTGTCTAGATTTCACATTGGTTGATGACTGCATTCTGTTGCCAAAAATATCCACTCACCGACCTACTGTCCGACACACCCACAGACCTACACACACATACACAGGCTGCCCGGCACTGACAGACGTGTAAGCAGATGCAGCCAGAACTGGTAATGGCAGGTGATTATAAGTGGCACACGTGCCAAACTAATTAAACCCCTGGGTTGACAGCAGCATTTGGTAGCACTGGCATTCTGGCATGCTGGCATTAGAATAATTGTAGCAGCGGCACATTTCACCTGCGAGACTGCAGCTAACAACGTCATTTATTTTACAGCAGGCTGCGCCGGATGTTGCTACAGAGGCCCGAGTTAGCTCGCTTTAGGTTTGACATGTATGGCAACATACATGGCACAGATGGGACAGCTTCTCTCGGTCTGTTTGGGGGGTATACTGTTTCTATTTGACGCAGGTGTACAGTACAAAAAAATTTAGTTATTCATTTTGTGTAACTTAAATTCAAACTTTAAATCAAAAGCCTTTCTTTTTTAAAATGTTAAACTTGCGGTGTTGTGATATACTGGTATTGACGATAAGCATGATATTTTAGAATGAAACATTGATATCATGTTAATAATACACATATGATAATATTGTGTTAATGATCTGGCACCTCTTAAATCATTTTATATGTAGTTATGGTTACAGACTCTCTCTCCACCTCCCAACACTCATGTTTTAAGTGTAATTCATTTGCCAAAAAGGAGACAAAACGCACAATAAACAAAGTTTTTTTTTTTCTATAGATATTGCGATAATATCATTATTGTGAATTCTTTTTGGCCACAATAATCTTGTGGTGAAAATCTGACATTGTGACATCCCTATGCACTTTGCACGTGCAATTATTTGTACATATTTCATATATTTCATATTTTCTTATTTTCAATTTTAGTACTTACTTATATTTCTTTACATATGTTGTGTTTAAATTAGGGCTGTCACTCAATTAAAATATTTTGCAAAAATATAAAATATTCACAAATTAATCGCACGTTTTTTATCTGTTCAAAATGTACCTTAAAGGGAGATTTGTCAAGTATTTAATACTGTTGTTACTCTTTGCTTTGTTTTTCCTTGCCAAAATGTTACGTATGTTTGGAGCATTATTTAACCTCCTTCACGACAAGCCAGTATGACATGGTTGGCCATGGATTTCTTAGCTTTTTTAGTTTCATACGATACCAGTATTATCACTCTAGCTTTAAAACTGAGCCCGCTACCACCTCTGAAAGATCAATTGCGTTAATGCGTTAAAGAAATAAGTGGCGTTTAAACGAATTTGCGTTAACGCATTAATATCGCGTTAACTTTGCCCTAGTTTATATTGTAGCATTATGTACATAATTTACATGTTAATTACTCCTTTATTTCTATTTTCTTACATTTCATTATGTTTATTGAAGAGCAACTGTACACCCCTGTATCCCCCGGGGATCAATATATCTGTATTTCTGATTCTGATGTTAAACTGAAGGAGATAAATAAGTAGTTCATCCACTCAACTGTTTGTTTGAATTTGTGATTGAGATAATAATAATAACAATAATAATACTATAGTTGACAGACAGTTTTCCAATATTTCCATGCTGTACATGCACACATACACACTCATAGGAATAATATTAATATTTACTCTAACACATATAAACATATATACATTTGATACAGATGATGAAGAATAAAATAAAAGAACGTAGACAATATATCAAAATAGCATAGCTAAGAAAATCAGTAAAAAAAATCTCGCTAAGAAATAAAGTTTGAAGAAGTGATTTAAAGGAGGACACAGAGTCATCCAGCCTGATGTCTTAAGGCAGGCTGACCCACCTCTGCATGTCCCCCACTCAGGACACACTGCAGCAGGCAGGCAGGCAGGAAGTTAAGGAGACAAGGACGGGAGGACGAGTCTCTCAGTTAGTTCAGTTCTCAGGTCATCACTTCTCCAGCTGGAGGGCTGGAGCTGTAAGCCCACCTCACAGAGGTCAGAGCTATAATGCCAGGAGGCCAAAAACTGCACCAGGAGGCCCACCTGCACACATCATGCACATCTACACATGTTCACCTCTCTCTCTCCCACACAACTTACACACACACCTGGATGGTTGAGTAAGAATCCTGACATACCTCCTGTTCTGTGGAAACTAGTCTGTAACCGACTTGACTGATTCATGTGATTGCCTTGTGCTTTGCAGCAGGTGTGGCCAGGCCAGGTGCACGGCGTTCTGCACCACAAGGTGTGTTAAACTGAAGGCGAGAGGTGAATCTGATACAGTATCTTGTTAGTGTAGGAGTGAGTCGGGTTATGCAGGGTATGCGCCGTCATTGCATGTGTTGTCAGGTTTGCGGGCTGTGCCGTGGAATGTCCTATTCTTTCATGTGATCTCCAACCAAGACATTAGACAACCAGAATTCCCATGCTGTAAATCACAGTGGTGACAAATAGAACATGTTTCCCCACAGGTTACAAAACAGTTTAGTCTAATTGCACATAGTTGCTAGGGGGAAAAAGAATTCAGTTCACCTACAGTATGTATCGCAATTTGTTTTTTCCGATTTTTAAATAGATTTTTTTAATGCCAACTAATCGATATATTTGCTTCATTTCAGTCTAGGAAGTTACTGCTTTTATTGTTGTAGTCTGAGTAACGTGACGTCATATCCGTTCCGTCAACCAAAACAAATCGCATTTTAGCCGAAACAACAAAGCAGAAAACAGCGGAGGGTCCGCAGGGATACGACCTGCACCCTCACGTTTCAAAACCAAAGTGGTAAACACTACACATACTGTACAGTAAAGTATGGGAACACTTTGGGTTTCACACATTGCCAGGAAAAGCAGAGCTAGACATCACGGCTAAAGATACTTGCTAACTCTGTAACACAGACAGGTTACGTTATCGTATTGCGGTAACGTGCGGTCAAGCCAGCCGTCACTCGGATTTCTGTGGTCAAATCGGCCGACGCTACAACTGTAGAGCACACATATACTGACATTTATGTCAAATCCATTTAAACGGCCCTGATGGAGCTGACCATGGATGTATAAAGAGAACGGAGCTGACGGCAGAGCTAGCGACAGACTTGGCTAAATTAGCGGAAGTATTCACGTGTCACTACAACCGGTTTTCAAAATAAGGTGTTAACAAAGGGAACTATATGTACAATATACATATATGGAAATATGATTGATTGTATTGTATTCACCAGAAGTATAAAACATTACATGTCCTTTATAAATTTAAAAGAAAATACCAATAATTTGTGAAGGAAATGTCTTTATTCTTTGATTTTTGTGTTGCTGGAAAAACAATTTAATAGAAAATGCCTGACAATGACTGATATATTTGACTTCAGGACATCTCTGACTACATACATGCTGAAAATAACACATTTTTACTTTATCAATTTAGAGATTTTCCAAAGTCGAAGTCCCGAGAAGTATATGATTAAACTTTTTCCCATTGTCCAGTGTTTATAAAGTTAATAAAAATCGCAATAAATCGTAATATTGAATCAAAATACTTGTAGAATCGCAATACTTACAAATTGCATTACATATCCATTGGGCACCTAAGTACCGTGATAGTATCGAATCAGGAGATAGATGTATCGTCCCAGCCCTAATGATTGCTTCCTTGGTTTTACTGCATACACTTGCTGAAACATCACTTACACTTTTCAGGTTTTATTGCACAAGCACAGACTGTGTTCGCTCTCGATAGCTACTGTGTTAAGCTGGTTGTAGAAGAAGTGAAAAATCAGCTCTTTGAAGGCACAAGTAAGTGGCCGATGGCAGCTGATAGCTGGGGCTTAGTGGATCCTCATTATGTGCTGTAGCAAGCTGATTAAAACATTTGATTTGTTCCCAGTGTGTGTGTGAGCGTACAGTCGAGTGCCTGTGTGTGTCCCGTGCACATGTGAGCATACGCGTGCATGTGTATGTGTGAAAGAGCAGGCCTTCGGGCTGCTGCGGTGTGTTATCTGTTTTTTCAACCTTGTCATACTAATTACAGTCCATATTTACTTACATTCTCTTTTTGTTTTCTGCCCTCGATAGGCATCTGCGAGCGCCTCTGCCTGGGCTGTTCTCATTAACAAACTGATGATGTGTGATAGGTCTATCTAGTGATGATACGGGGAGCTTTTCCAAAAAAAAAAGAGGTCATGATACAAATGTTGTCAGCTTTTTGCAACCACAAAGAATTATGCTCTTGTTATCAGTGACGCTGTGATTGTAATTTTGCCAGTGAGTGTTGGTGGGGGGAAATACTCCATGTTCTAATCAAAGCCAAATGGAAGAAGGCATTAACATTAACTTGTAACAGAAACTTATTAAATTGCATTATTGCCCCATGATAAGCTAAGTCACTGCTTCCCAACTTGAGGTAGGGGTGTGAGAACAAGAAAGAAAAGAAGAAGAAAGGAAGAAAAAAAGCTACACAAAATGTATTTATTTTAAATTTCTAAGCTTTATTTTTTCCCTCTAGAAAACATTATAGTTTTCCTCTTTGGAAATTTAAAGGCATAGTTCGGGTGTTTTGAAGTGGGGTTGTATGAGCTACTTATTCATAGTGTATTACCTACAGTAGACGGCCTCCGGCACGCCCCCAGTTTGGAGAAGCAGACAGGAGTTACTGCATTGAAGCAAAGCAATATACTGCTGTGGACTGGGCTGGTAGCGAAATGTATTTTAGCCACCTAAAAGAAAGGCTCACCTAAAAAAATGAATGTTAGTTTAAGTGTACGCTATATTTTGAATATTTTCGTTGGTTTACCGTGCCGTTAGACAGCTATACAGTCTAGTAGCAAGGGTAAATCGCCGAAAATATTCGAAATATTCGAAATATTTCATATAGCATATAGTAGATGATGTCATCTACGGTAGGTAATGCACTGACCATGGATAAGTACCTCATACAACCCCACTTCAAAACACCCGAACTACCCCTTTAAAATGAAGCTTTCCAGGAATGTTTCACTCCTTGCTTATACTGTTCAAGTTCCTATTGCTTCATTTTATATGGGCACAAGCTGAAACGTTTGTAAACCTCTGACTTAATACTGTTTCTGAGGTACAGTATTTGTATTGACTTTCAAAAACCAATACCAGTAGCACAAGCAGCTAACAGCCAGATTTGCTAGAAAGCAAAACTGCAGTGCCCAGACAGCAGATGTGACCAATATCCATGTGTGCCTTGAAATATCATGTTTGAAAGACTTACAACTTCGCTGGAACATATTTCTATACTCTTTTGTTTCTTGTTCCTCTTGGGTCACTGACCCCATGACCAGTTTACCAGTGGTGACCTTTGTCAAGTTACCGATCATGTTCGCTGCACGGGCCACTCACCGCATGTCACCGAAGAAAAGACAGATGGACCCGACCACACCCTGGCTTTTTGGAAAACGCTGTTTCTGATTAACCAAACCTCTTCAGTTAACTAAACTGGTTACAGCACAATCAACAACATCATTATGCGAGTCCGTGTGTGTTAGAGACACATAAGACCGACTTACAATAGGATTTGTAAATGGTTAAACTGAACAGGAAGCCGTGTGAGGATGCACGGTGGGGTGAGCAGGGTAAATCACCGACAGCTGAGTTTTATATGGGAGAGGCGGGCGGTAGGGTGTTTGGGGGGTGCGAATGGTTTTATATGAGCGTGAGTGACTGATTCCCAGACACAGAGCACAGTGCATCCTGAATGGGTAAATGGCATTTATTCAGCCGGTTAGTCTGGGAAAACATATGGTGCCATTTGGAGGCCCAGACTGGTGCACGCTGTTCTCCTGTAATTAGACTGGCCCAGCAGAGCAGCTACATAACTGCTTCATGATAACCGCCCTACTGTAGCCTACAGTGCTGCTGCCACCCAGCCCTGGCTGCAGCACAGGACCAGCACACACCGCATTACACATCCTGTTAACACACTGTTCAACACCAGTGAACACCAGTGACACCACAGCTCTGGCAGCTGCACATGTGCACCGAGAGCCAGGTTTACTGGTACGTATGTGACGGCACAAACAAAAGTACGCACTTTCATTCTATTTGTGCTTGCTTTAAGTCTGATTTACAAAAGCAGCAACTGTATCTTGCCATATTCTGGGAAAGAAGGATAACTCAAAAAATGTGCAGTTCAGCAGCGGGATTTCAGAAAGGAAATCGTGATGTCTGCTACTAAAATTGTAATAATTATCTTCATTTATAGGAAGGTTGAAACAGGAGTCATTAAATAAACTTATAAGAAAATGAAAAAAGAAGGATCACAAGAGAAAATATTGCTTATAAAAAAACTTAAGCCGCCGCAATATAAATGTCAAAGCATATCCACAGTACATTAGCAGCTCAGTGAATGTCAAGTTCAAGTTTAATGACCACACGCTTGCAACTTCCCTCTCTACTGCAGGCTCTCTTTGTTTGGTCAGATATTGCATTATTTTATATGTTATAAGACATTCAGTTATTGCGTTCTTTTATTAGCGGTCCTGTGTTTCATTGTCTAATTGGATACTTTTTTTTACTACCTTAGTACAGCTGACCTGTACTTTTTTTGAGGAGCTCTCATTCTTTGTCTGCCGTCAGAGAGTTTTCTATGGAATACAGTCTGATTAAATTTCCTCGCTACACACAGACACAACCTTACTTTAATATATCTGTGCATATTTGATCCTGGGCGGCACGGTGGCTCAGTGGTTTGCACATGGGATATACCCCATGTCTTGCTCAATGTGCGCTGAGATAAACTTGAGCTCCCTGTGAACATAAGTCCATCAGAATGCAATAAATCCATTTTTATCATATGTTTACCACTCATATATCCCTTAAAGGAACGCTCCACTAAAATATACAGTATCTTATAGGGAATCACATACTCACTCATTGGCCTGCACTTTACCTGCTTTGTGTAAGATCCTAGGACACCTTCTGTTTCTTTCCTTATTGTCTTAGCTCTCTTCTCTTTTTAATCACTCCCCACCGTCCCTCCCTCCCTCCCTCCGTCAGGATCAGGGCAGCAGATTGTGTGTCGAAGGTGTGGGTTGTGTTGGCAGGGCTGTGGGGGCGTCAGCTGGGCTGTTGTCCCGTCAGGGGGGAAACAGGCTGGCAGCCCGGCGGGAAGGCCCTGTTAAAGATACACTGCTGGGAATCGGACTGAGCCAGCGCCTGGTCCAAACCACTCACACGAACGCACACACATGATTACACACACATACACACACACACACACACACAAGGAGGGATTGGTGAGGAAAGTGGTGGGGGTGTCCAAAACCTGGGATAAAGACATTTCCTCCCTCATTTATAACATCTGACACCACCAGTCTGCCCTCTCCTCCTCCCTCATCAACATCCCTTCACAAAGATCACAGACACACTCTCAGACACACACAAACACACACACACACACACACACACACTGGTGTACATACAGTGAAAGCCCAAGCTGCAGTCCAGAGTCTTAAGCTGCAGTCCCTCTAATGACCAGTAGATGCTGGCTCGGGAAAAAAACTTCACAGGATTCCTTTCAAATCCGTCAATTTCTCCCTCAAAATACAGTCAAATGAATATTTGTTGAATGTATTGTCTTGATAGTTAATTTTACACCTAACTTGGTAGCAATTTCAACAATAAGTTTTTCATTATATATATATATATGGCAACACCCTATAGCTTCACACACTATGGCTTCACAGCATCCTTCCAGAAACCTTCAGAAACTTATATACACGTTCACAGATGCTACTTCTGTGTTTTTCCACATCAGTGTGTAAACCCCTACATATGATTTGAATACCTCGGTGGGCTTGGAGGACATCTAAGGGTACAGCGAGCATTGTCGCATGTTTCTCTACACATGCAAGACCTATTATGTACGACTAACACTCCCTCAACACGCACACCTACAGCTACATACTGTACTACATACTGTCTGTGTCCAGAAGGGGCCGTCTGCATGGCACGCTAGTCTCTTGTTGTCTGTTTAGCAAGTACAGCATGTGAGAGCGCTGCCAAATTTGCATATGCCGCCATGTATATTTCAGCAGCGTTTAAGACGCACATCACCGACGGTGAATTATGCATGGGGCTGGTACAGTGGAGGTGCTTGTTTTATGCACTCGTGAAGGGAAATTGAACTGTGTTTTTCTTCTGCTCATGACGCTCAAGGCCCAGGGCCCATTAAAGCACACAGCCTCTAAATGGACTGGCGGTGTACATCGTACTCCCCTCTAACAAAGGCGGCCTGGCACAGGGAAAGGCGTCCGACAGGTTCTGACAGCTAGGTAATAGGATTCCCACCTCTCCAAAGGGACTGACTGAGGTGCTGTTGTAGCATCCTTGTAGACCACTCCGTCTTTTTATACGTGCACGTGTGTTTGTTAAATGCGGCGCTGTGGCAGAGTTGAGTGACTGAATAATTCAAAACTGGCATGTCTCACAAAATGACGCAAACCCGTGCATGGATTGTCAGTGGGAGGAATAGAGTGTTGCCGTAAAGACAGCCTAAAAGGCTCTTATGCATTATAGACAAGCCTTCTGAAACTGTTTTCTCATATGCAAATGGAACACACACTCGCACACACAGCTGCAATCTCCACCCGTTCGCTGCAAATCCAAATGAGGCATAGGGCTGTTTATGTTTACGTTACGCATGCGACAGCTAGAAGAGGATGGAATGGTGTTGGTCGAAGCACATGAAAGATACAATAAAAGAAACAATTGCGCCGCTATCAATGTTTACTTCAAAGAACGAGCAGTTAGAGCCGTGGCTTTGCCTGCGCGACAGCGGTTGTGTTCCCGTAAGCCTCTCCTGGACTAAGGGAATAGACGGCAGAGGATGAGCATAATTAGATATGTCATTTAAGACACCTATGCTCTCCCACTGCTCTATATTTATCCACTTGCCGGTCTCTAACAGGCCCTCGGGTCAACACATTGTGTCCCTACCTGTCAGCTCGGCAGTGGACGGGACATATGTGGCGGATAGAGACAATATGAAGCCACCTGCTAGTCACCCTGCCCTCTCCTCCCCTCTCTTCCACTCCTCTTCTCTTTGCCTCACCTTGCCACTGGATGGATTTGTGACAATTCATATATTCCTGTCGTAGCAGCCTTGTTTAGCTTGACTTAGCACCGGTGAATCTTCTATTTATAGAGTTCGTTTTAGCCACCTCTGCGTGGTAAATGATGATAAGCCTAGCCTGTAATAAACAATCTCGTAAACAGCTCTGCAGCTCAGCCCTTAATGGCCTTAGGGGCTTGTAAGAGCTTTATAACACATTTATTACCCCCTTTAATGGCCGAGGAGCTGCGAGCCATAACATAAGCTAACACTAATTTAATTTTCCTGACATATATTGGCTTTATGTTATCTTTAGGTTTTGGTTATTTTGCCATCTTGATTGATTTCGCACCTTATGTCTTATTCAGGGGTCTCACTGAACCGCATTGTGACACCAAAGAGAACTATATTCAACACTTGCCTCAATTATTTTTGCCACTTGGTATTCAGAGTCTGGTAAGAGGAGAGGAGAAACCATTACTTTGTTAGCCAAAAGCACACATCCAGTCAGAACAGACGAAAGGGCCAGCATGGGGAATAGAGATATTTGATGTTGAATCTCCCCCTATTTACAGTAGGATGCCTGAATAAACGTGTTCAGAAGCTGGAAAGCAGCATTATGACCCATAACCCTGAGGTATTTGAAATGGAACAGCAGGACTTACTTTGAAAAAGAATAGGAGATGTGCTCTGGGCTCACTGTTTATACCTTGATGTGATTTGGAGTGAAATATATAAAAAAAAAAAAGCCTGTTTATCTGTTCTTTCCCTTTCGTCCATGGCTGGAAATTGCAGGGTTTAGGAGAGGGAGGCTATACAGATACACTGCACTGCTGGCAGTGTTTGGGAAAAAAAGGAAATATTTTTTGTTTTGTTTTAGTGTCTGAAGCTGGTAGAAAATGACTCAACAAGTATTATTGTTAAAGTTTTCATCACATTGTTAGCTATTTACCCATTTTTCCTGTCATCGCTGTTCGGCGTTCAAACCCGATGCCGTTGCAGGAATCCAAAGAACCGTGGCATTATATCTGAAGGATCTAATATGTAAGACTGGGTCTTTTTTACAAAGTACAGATTTTCCATCACACAAGTGCCCTCTCTGCAACATTTTCCCATTATGGTTTATTAAACTAACTCTGGGGCCTGGCGATCTACTTTCGGTTTCAGTGCTTCTTTCTCCAAACACCAATTTCAACCCTTCCTCAATTATTCTTTTGTCTGAAAAGAAGCAAGGTATCAATCTTTTATGTTTTGGAAAAATCTGATGAGTGCTATTTGCCGGACTTCCTGCTCGACAGAGATTGTGGAGCTGGCGTGGGGAGAGAAAATACGAAATTGCAGAGTAAATCAATACTGGGCCAGTATAATGTTAGTTGGGGGGGGGGGATCCCCTTTCAAAGAGCAGAGCTGAATTCGTACGCCTTATGTTTTTGATCTCTTACTGTACTCATGTCATTCCAGGCGCAGTTGTTATCATAGTTGCTGTTGTTTGTATGTTATTTTAGCTTCTTTCCCAAGTAGCTATTTTGCAATTTGGACAAAAATACAATTAAAGGCCCATCTGTTTCCAATGGTCCTAACGTCAGACAGATGGGGTCTGTCTATTGAAGCCATACCAGGATCCTGGCAGGTTGGATGCTTCAGTAATGAACATGCTAAATATGCGACCAGGCTGATTTCATCATAACAAGGCTTGCATGGGCTAGAATGGGTAAATATTCTTTTTCCCAAAGTTAAGCCGTCGCACTTTAGGCTTGGCGTAAGTCCGAGAAAAATACAGGACTTCTGTTTATAGGTTTTCGCCCCTGGTGGTGTAAGTTTCAGTTGTATTCGGGACTCTTCTCACTCATGCCAAGTCTCATGAGACTGCTGTTAGTTTTATTGTTGACAAACCAAGATGTGAAGATCTGAAGTAGTGCACAGTGACAGTTTTTGAAAACACAACAATACAAAGTGAGGAATGCTTAATGTAGTTTCAAGTCTTCTTCAATAGATCATGATGTTCATTTAGTAAATTATGGTCTCATTTAGAGTAAAGTAGACCATAAAGCAGGGTATCCTTTAAGGCGTGGCTACCTTGTGATTGACGCTACCATGGCATTGTCCAGTCTTGGAGTTGTCCATGTTTTCGTCTTAGAACTTTAACCCTTTCGCAGTGTGTTTTCAGTTCATGAAAGTTAATTATAACCTTTTTGGTTGCCTGAAAATGTCTTATTCAGCGTTCGGTTGTACTTCGCTCCACCCTCTCATGTCTCTTCTGGTTTCAAAGAACCAAGACGGCGAGTGCTAAAACACCAAACTCAAGGCTTCAAAACAGCAGTACACAAACCACTGGGTGACATCACGGTGATTACGTTGACTTCTTATATACAGTCTATGGCTGTAACTCATGAACAGCAATTTATTTCCTCGTTTGCATGTTTTTTGCACAACACTTCAGAGTACTATGAAGGCACGTGTTTTCAGCACAAGAAGCCCCAGTCCTAATCGGGCCCCTAACCACTAAAGCTGACAATGTTGGTTTGTATTTTGTGGGACATGCAATCCTGATTCTGGTTGAGCTGCACTGGGCCACTGTAAAGGCCACAGTACTTTACAACTTTTTGAGGAGTCATGGGATTTGTCACATGCTTTCACTTTCAAACTCCTTCAAACCACTGACCCTATGCTTGCCCAATTATACATGTCAAAGAAAATCTCCCAATCTCACACTGATCCCTTATGCACAGTGCATGTGTGTAAACAGCTTGGCCACAACCATGTATGCTATTTTAGAGTAGTCTGATCTTGTTCCTTCCTGGGCTGCTACAATACAGTAGTCAGTAGGAACAAAGTGAGTGCTTTTTTGGTACTTGCTAACTCCTGTTTTAGATGCAATGGCTGCCGGAATTGCGCAACAGTAAACAGGCTTATCTAACAGGTAATGATATACCATGCTGACTGACAGCTGTCCGAAAGTGTTTAGGGTAATTGTGACAAATTCCCTGCCCAGCCCTGCTCTGTCTGCAGGAGACACTTTGTGCGAATGTGAGACACAGTCGGATCAGGTTTTCTGTGGACTGAGGCAGGGTCTGGGAGTGATTGATTGCACTGCGTTGAGCTTGATGGACTCACTGAAGTACAAGCACCCGCCCACTCCTCTCGCCTTCCAAGCATGCAAGCACAAACATTTCGAACACAGTTCTTTTACCTTGAAACAAGCCTGAGGGCTCTGACCAAAACACTTCTAATATAGGAAAATTGAGCTGCTTTGAACTTTGGTGTTTTTGATAACTACTTGGTATGCTTCCTGGAGGATAACCTGTGGGCTTGGCTTCCCAAGCTTTAATCCCTTTGATTAAGTGCCAGGGCAAGATAGCTTGGCACTCAATAGGCCCTTTACCTTCCTAATATCCCCACTGTCCATGGGCTTGAAAGCACCAGGGCTCTCAACTCTCAGTAGGTGAATTTTTAGCCCTCCTTAGACTCCTCCGCAGATAGTTGTTTTCAAAGTTTGGGCCAATAACCTCCTTCCTGTGTTTGCCCTTTCCCTTGTCCCTCATCCTGTCTTAGGTCAAGATGTCCTCTGTTCTTTTTGCTCTGTTTATGCATTATGAGTCATAGCAGCAAAGGGTGTACGTGGTACAACACTGTGCCTCCTTACCTCCCTTTCAGCCGCGTGGAGCTGACGGCAGGGCCACGGCCTCCACAGATTAGCGAGGCTCAGAGGAGGAGCACAGTTGCTGGGGTAATTATGCTGAGAGTTGTGGGTTGCCAGATGCAGGATGAGGCTTGGGCCCTGGTTCCATACCGGTGGATCAACCCCAGAAAGCTGCAGCTAATTGCGCAGAGCATACATGGTCTAGCGCACCCAAGACCCCCATCATCACAACAATCTCTCAGGTCATGACTGTTTTGTTGAAGTATGCAAAGGTTTCCTTGATAAGTCAATTTGTCTCTTGTCTGAATGATGAATAAAGTATGTTATTATTATAATAGTTTTCCCTCTGAACAACTTTATTTATCCATGTAAAGACAGTTGGACAGCGGATGATTTACAGACTGTATATTGAACTTAGCAATACATTGTCAAATCACTTTACTGTTCAGTAACATTTTGGTGAATTGATTCTTCAATTAAAGTGAGTGATTTATCCCAGAGTGGAAATATCACATGATGGATTACTGTGTCGGGCACTTTTCTTCCCAAACAAGCATAATATTTGATGACAAACACTGAGCTTAGGACTTAAAGGGTTTAGTTTGGGTGTTTTGAAGTGGGGTTGTATGAGCTACTTATCCATAGTCAGTGTATTACCTACAGTAGATGACGGTCGGCACGCCCCCAGCTTGGAGAAGCAGACAGAAGTTAACACACGGAAACAAAGTAATGTAGTGCTGTGGACGGGGCCGGCAGCAAAAAGTATTTTAGCCACCTTAAAAAAAAACAATATCAGTTTAAGTGTACGCTATATTTAGAATATGTTTGCCGGTTTACCTTGCCTTGATACAGTTGTACAGTCTATGTTTCCGACAGGGAACTGAAGCTGTTATCTATGCTCTCGCCAAAGCACCCAGACTCCATTGAAAAATGTTTTAATTTTACCTCGCACAACACAGAAGTTGCTGGTCTACCGCTGCCTTAATCGGTTACTTTGTCTGTGTTATTGTGTGACTTTTGTTAGTTTGGATTCACCAAAGTCACACAATAGCACAAACAAACTAATTGATCAAGGCAGCAGTACACCAGTAACCCCTGTGTTCTGCGAGGTAAAATTACATGTTTTTTCAATGGAGTCTGGTGGCTTGGAGAGAGCATAGATGGATACAACGGCTTCAGTTCCCCGTTGGAAAGGGCTGTCTAACGCCAAGGTTAACCGGTGAAAATATTCTAGATATAGCGTACACTTAAACTGATATAGATTATTTTAGATTGGCTTTTTTTTAGGTGGCTAAAATATGTTTTGCTGCCACAGCACTGCATTGCTTTGCTCCCGTGCTGGTACTCCTGTCTGCTTCTCCAAACTGGGTGCGTGCCGACCGTCATCTACTGTAAGTAATACACTGAATATGGAAAAGTACCTCATACAACCCCACTTCAAAACACCTAAACAATCCCTGACAAAGGGAAAAAAAACAGATTGACTATTGGCAAAAGTATTGCTTGTTGATGGCTTAATTTCGGTGGTGGTATTCACAGTCATAAACCCATGTCAGTCAAACCCCTCAGCTTGCATTTTTATTGAACTGAAGCCTAGCTGTGCTGTATCTGTTTAAGTCGTTTCTCATCTGTTTGTGTTTCATACATATTTGAAATGTATCATGATCTGGGTCCAAAACCCAAACAATACTTTTCTGCATTTATTTTTCTGCTCTTTTATGGGAAATTGTCATAAACCTTGAAAAGTAAATGAGCTTGTTTGGTAGGAGAAAAACCTCAAACTTCAAATAACTGGCTCATATTTACTGCATCTCGCTCCTGATGCCTGTTTTGATTGGCTCTGTGTTTCTCAAGGAGAGCTTTTGTTATGTATTTCACTGCAGCTGCCCAAAGACAGCCGCTGGATTTAGATGCAGATAGAAAACAAGACGCTCTCTAAAATTGGCTGACCCTTCCCAGCACTCTGTACCCTCGCTGCCCTCACCGCTGAGATATGAGGGCACTCTGACATACTTCTGAGGCATCTTTTGTTGTCTCTCATTGGTAAATTCTGCCCAGTGTTATTCCCTGTGAACCCCCTCCACACACACGTACACACACACATAACCAAAACCAGTCCACAGCAATCCATTTTTCTTTCACACACATCAAATATTGTATAGTAAATACAGTTAAAAGATCACAGCTGGTTGCATATTTAGATCTTTGCTTACATTTATAATCTAAGACAGTAGCATGGAAACAAAGGACTATAATGGGTGTTTTTCCAACTGACTATTTCTAACTTTTCTGTTTGCTTTCATTATTTCTCTGTGCATCCATCTTTAAAAAATGATTGATGCCCTGTTGATGCTGTGGATTAGAGTCGCAGAGAGGAAAGTCTCGTTGTATAAACAAGTAGAAAGACTTTACTGTAGAGACTGTGGAGCTACTGTTGCATGTTCCACAAAAAACTGTGTACGTGTAAATAATTATGCACCATTAGTAAGCAAAACATTTGTGGATTTACGTACATCGTATATGCCACAATGTCCCAAATATCCCATGTTAAAAAGACTCAACTGCAACAATTGTGAATTGTCAGCCAAGGAGACAGTAAATGGTGAATGTCCTTGCATTTATGTAGCGCCTTTCTAGTCTTCCGACCACTCAAAGCGCTTTACACTAATCTAGATCTAATCTAAATACTCATTCACACACCGATGGCACAGCCTTTGGGAGCAATTTGGGGTTTAGTATCCTGCCCAAGGATACTTCAGCATGTGGACTGGAGGAGCCGGGGATCGAACCGCCGACCTTCCGATTGGTGGACGACCCGCTCTACCAATTACCTCTGAGCCACAAGTGCCCCAAAGTAAATTGACCTGATGGGCCATATGGTTTGCTTACACTGAACCATCTGAGAAACTGTCATTGGAAACTGTTTGGAAAAGGGCAGGCACTTTTAGAAAATACTTGGCAGGTGATTGGATGAACCATCTGTCAATCAAACTCTTGCCGAAGCCAGTCGGGAGAAGAGTGAAAAGATCTTTTCCATCAAGGAAACCATTCAGTGCCGTTCTTTGCTCTTCTTTCAATGAAGAAATTCTCTCCAGTTCCATAACTGATGCCAATGTAGCAGCTACGCTAGCCTCTTTAGGAGCTGCCATTGTTGGTTAGAACGAACCGTCGCTTCGTTGTGTCATCGAACGCACCGAAGCCACGCCCGTAGCTGCCAGTAGCTCCTCACAGGACGCTGATTGATCGTGATCTGGCTTGCCAGACATAAACGCATTACTTGAAGCCTGACGAGGTGGATTCTCATGTGATCTGTGATCCCGTGATTCTCTTGTGATATTGCGAGAATCCAGCTGCCGTGCAAAGTAATCAGTAAGTAGCCTTGGAATGCAAAATGATGAGCCAGTTCCTGTACAGATGTCGTGGGTTACCAGGTTAGACATGTAAGTTAATCAATAGCTTCGGTGGGAGAGTGAGTAGCCCGCCTTAGAGAGTCTTAGAGACAAGCTGCTGACCTCTCATTTATGTCCTCCAGCTAATCTCCAGCTACATCAATTGCCAACTTTGATACAGACGTAGGCTTCGCTGGCCTCTCAGTAGTCACTTTTTTGGCACACATCCTGTGCCAGCCATCCTTCCCCAACACCAAAGCAATGTCCTATGGCATCTGAATAATGTTGAAGGTTAAGTCATCCACCGTGGCAGAAAGCAGCTCGACTGCATGCACGTGTGTACGAGTGCTCGTTTGCGTACGTGTACATAAATATGTGCAATTTTCAAGACGGGCTCCATTACTTCTCCAGCAGGGTATCCCTTAACTCCTATCTTTTTTTAAATTATTTATTTCTTGAACAGTATATATATATTTGTTGGGGGTTATTGGGGCATGAATAAGCGCGTGTCACGGCCTTTTCACAATCCCTTATGAGCAAATCCCGCCCCCCCATCCCTGCCTTGCCCCCAGCAGGCCCAGCTCAGAGTTCTTCTGATAGCCATGAAGGGATTTGGGCTGGATGGGCAGACCCTGACTGGGCTGATTGCTTTGAATGGCGCTGGCTAAAGCTGCCTTTGAAAGCAGGGGCGTTGATGAGCGCCTTCTCGGAAGAGCCTGTGTAGTCACTGCCTCTGGGAGGGACCCTCTCTAATACCCCGGCATAAGATATACAGGAAGAGGCAGGGATCACCAGTCACCCCCAGACATACACACACACATAGACGTGTACACACCCACTTATTTAGACAACAACAGAAAAGTACTTTGGGTAAACTTTTTGACTCTTACTTATGTTGCCTACTAGTTGATGGATCTGTAAGTCGCTCGAGCTAGACGGTGCAATAACTAATTTTACTCTCCCCAAATACTGGAGTTATTCATATTATTTAAGTCCTCACTCAGTTTGATGAACAGCGTGCCGCACATCTTTCTATTTGTGCCGAGGCTCATTTGAGAATACTCCCTGTGCGGCTTGCAACAGACAGAGAGGGAGGATTTCCGGAGGAGTACGTGGGGCTTGCTTGTTTTGTTCGCTGTTTCACCTTGTCCTTTTGCTCTCATAAAACACCTTGAACATGAGAGAAGACAAATTACAGCTTCAGACGCAGGTGTCCCGGTGCGTTTTTATCTCTCAGCAGGCCCCCAGGGTACATTACCTGTGTTCCACAGGGCTGGCTGTGACATGGGAGCTGTCACTGGTGGGGGCCCTTGAGGCCCAGGCTGCTGCTCTAAACAGGGTGGCCTTCTCTTCTTTGATGGCCTGTCCCCCCGAGCGTGGAGCTCTGAACTCAAGACGCGTCCGCACCCAGCACCCCTGACCCCAAACCCAGTTACCCCTTGACTTTGCTATCACCTTAAGTCATGGGAACAGGCATGTCCACCATAAGCATCCTGGGTGATTAACATGAAAACCCGTACAGCTTCATGCTCATTTGGGTGATTGGTGCAAGTCGAGGCAGGAAGACATCAGTGCTTTAGACTACTCATCTCTACTGTGTTCATATGGAAAATTCCAAGGTAACGATTGTTGATGTCAGTAAACCTCGTGTCAGAGTGTTGGGGATATGTGCTTGTCTTCCACGGCAGTGGGATGGCTTCAGGCGAAACAAGCTCATTTTGTGTGAAAGAGAGAGAGACAGAAGGGGAAAAAGAAGTAGCAGTAAATTACTGATAAGTGACAGAGAGAGCAGCTTATCGTGTGACAGCATCAGTGTGGAATGAAGGCCTTGTGTGTGTGCGAGTTAACCCTTTGACACGTCTCATGGTGAGGGTGAAGGTGAGCGAAACACACAGAAAGACGCGCAGATGAACAGCCGTGGAAAGAAGCGAGGCGGAGAGGGAAATAAGAAGGAAGGCAGGAGGGGAGTGGGTGGTTCGTACAGCGTGCCTGGCTTTATTTTCAATTGCAGTTCGCGATTTTTCATGGTCATGTCTCCCCTGCCTCCTTTTCAAAATAATCGGCTGTCGGTTTTTGCAAGTCTGGCCGCCTTTCATTTCAGAGGTTTGTTTTTGAAAAGGTTGCTATTATAGCCAAATGGTTTCTGTGCTTCTCTAAACACGGCAAGGCATTAGGCCGGGCTCCGGTTTCAGGGCCTGGCTCCTAATGAGAGACCCAATCACACAGAGGGAAAAGACGGATCAGTCCTGCTACACCAGACCCAACCTGTGGTTTACCTCTTGAAACATAACCACACTCCGTCGTTCTCTCTTTTTCCCCCTATTTCTCTTTCTTCCACTCTGTCGTTCGCTCCACCTCCTGTCATGACTCTTCTCTTTTACAACCCAACTTGATCGGAGTTGATTGTGCAGCTGCACTGTTCCGCACAGATCTGTGAATAAATAGATTAACACTAGGGCCAAAATCTGGCTTGACAGCTCGCGCGGATTGCATGCATGGTGCTGGAATACTTAGTTTCATCTCATATTGGTGGAGAGGTTTTCCTCTACAGCCGCAGACCGTGACTGTTAAATGTAAACCTAAGCAGAATATGTGTATTTAGAGCATATGTACTGCTAATTACACCTTGAATGTCAACGCAGGGAGATACTAATGGTGTTTCAGGTGTTTTACTGTAGAAGAAAGAAAAAATGTAATACTGGGAGTGCCCTCATACCATAAAAGTTGTTTCCCACACTGTCATTAAGGCTGAGGCCAATTTAGATAAGTGTTTTACTTATTCCGCCTTCAGCTCGCCCACGTTACAAACTTTTTAATATGAGCAATGATACATATGACAAGATTTTTTTCCCTCTGATTTTTTTCACAACTTTGACTGCTGGTGGGGTCAGTGACAATACAGATATAAGCTGTATAGTACTCAGCTTGCAAAATGTACTGACTGTGTCCCTATATATAGAATATATGCTATAGCTATGACTCAGACAGATTTCAAAACTTACCAGGAACTCCGGTTCTGTCTTGTATTTTCCCTCAGACTCTCCATTTCCCCCTCGTTGGTGTGTGTCATGAATCAGAGCCAGTTTGGCAGTGGTGGAATCAGAATGTCTGAGGGGCAGGGGCGAAAAAAATAAAAAGGGCACAGGCTGCACGTTATGGGGAACCAGCACGCAGAAAGTTTTCTAGCATGTAGGCAGTGATGGCACTTCATCGCGTTTTCTCAATTTTAAGGCCACCCTAGATGCACTTCATCACGTTTTCTCCACTGGAAGGGCACCCTAGAGGGCACTGCATCACATTTTCTCTACTTGAAGGGCACCATAGAGGGCACTTTATCATGTTTTCTTTGCTGGAAGGGCACCCTAGAGGTCATTTTGTCATGTTTCATCTACCATTACGTCACTGTCATCCAAGAGGGCACTTTTGCTGCATTTTCCACTTGAACAGACGTGTCTTTATATTGATCAACACCTCTTAAAATTCACCTTGCTGTCAGTCTGAACACATCTTTAGGCTAATCCTTTGCACTGTGAATGTCAACCCATTGCCTATCGAGAGAAACACATGTACACTTTACTTAGCTCAAATGGTTCTGATTGCGATGCATTTTGCTGAACGGTGCGGTAGCTACAGTATTGATCCCAACTCCTGCTAACCCCCATGGTTCTCCTCAACTCTTCCCTCCTCCAATGTTCCCAGAACTCTTGCTATATGGAGGTTGTCTGCTGTGCGCTACCGAGTCACAAGACCCTGTCAGTAAGACGGTGGCTTTGACTCCTGTAAAGCCGTAGTAGAAGAGAGGATGGAGAAGAAGAAGAAGAAGAAGAGACGGAGAGCAGTATGCACAGAGAGTCTTCTGTCACTGCCAGACACCCCTCAGTCTTCTTGCAGTGGGGACTATGATTTATGGAGGAGGCTCCATGTTGTAAGAACCTGAGCAGGATCACTCGCTGCTGCAGGAAGAGAGAGCAGTCTCCTCTGTCCCTGGTGCTTCTCTTACACACCTATCTTAGCTCTTCTTATTTCAATTTCTGTTTATAGTTTTGACGGATTATAAAAAAGCAATGCCGGATGGATACCTTCTCTTTTTTTCCCCCCTCTGTTCTCTTCTCTCTCTTTTTTTCAAAGTGAGTGATTGTTAAACAGTTTATGTATTCTCTTTCTGCCTGTGTGTTTATTGGAGGTAGTGAATTAGGTTTGAAACCATCACCGGAGGTTGTGTTTGAAACTTGAAAGGAAGCCCCCGTAGCACAGGCCCCCTCCCTCTCTCTCATCCCCCCCTCTTTCTTTTTCTTTCTCTCTCTCCCTCACTCACTCACACACAACCTCGCACTCTCCCAGCGTTAGCATAGTTGTCACACTGCGGCGCCGCTATCTGCACATTATTAGTTATTACTTTATCGGCTCCCAAAGCTGTCAGAAGACACCCTCCTGGAATATACAGCAGGCATAAGCCATCAGTCCTCATTACGCTAGACCCGTGTGCAATTTACACCCAGCTGCCGCTCACACACCCATGACAACATGCTAATGTGTATGTGTTTTTGAGTGTGTGTGTGTGTGTGCACGCTTCTATGCAGATGACAGGGCTGCACACGTATGATATGAGCACACCTTTGAGGGAATGCACTCACATGTATGAACGGGGTAGGGCTAATGTGCAACATGATAAAAGCCTCCACCGAGGCCTTCATGTTTGCGTTTGAAGAGACCTTTTTCATGCGTATAGTGCTGCTGCTCCGAGCCACCAGGAGGCAGGGACAACATTGAAAACTGCCGCTCAGGACAGCTCACGTCCTGCTCAACACACACAGGTGTGCGGTAAAAGCCCTGGAGGCACCCGGGACAGAACAGGGCCCGGCAAGTCAGGCTGGGTGAGTTACTGCGTATCCCAGTGATAGAGATCAACACAAACGTCACATCACCTGAAAGACAAGGTGTGTGTGTGTGGAAGGAGGGGGTGGAGAGGTTGTAAAAATATAAAAAGCATCATATCAACATAATGAATTATGTTTTTGATTCAGCCCTTGCATATTTCGCCTGAGGTGGCTGTCATGAACAGATGTACAAGTCAGGTTCTCATCATTACTGTTTGCGTTGGAGTATGAAGATTGTGCAAATCAGACCTCCTGCACCGACATGCCGTTGGATGCTTATTACCCGGTCCTGTTGCCAGTGACTAACCTCTCCACCGTTTGATCTAGCAAAGTGGCCACATTAGCACTGACTAATTCCCTTGGCTGTGGCTTTTGGAAACAGCGCACGTTCTTGAGGCCCGCTGTCACACTATGATTGTAAGAGTTGAGATAAGTCTTTCAATCTGCCCCCCTCCTCTTCCCCACATGGTTATCTTAAGAAGAGGCATCAGTTGGGCCCTTACCAGTTTGTCAATCACAGGACTGGTATCTGTGTTTGGCATGAGGAAGAACTAGTCATTGTTTTTTTTGTGGCTGTTTGTTTGAATTTTTGGAAAATCTTGACATGTTGTCATACATGCACAGAACAAAAGAGTTAGTGTTCTCTTTTAAGTTAATAGTGGACAGATGACTATGCTGACTCATATTTGATGGTTTATCTCTGTATTTATAGAGTAATTTCCATTTCAGCTGATGTTTATACAGCAGTAACGCTGCATCCACACCAAACCAGGTGTTGTGTGACGGTGTGGGAGTGTCTCTTATCAATAGCCCACTTAATGCCAAACGACTGCACAACGATTTGTTCCCTCATGGCAGGGCTGTACTATATCACCGGTTACATGCAGGTCAGGTTGCTTTTCTCCAAAAATTGATGCGGTTCAAACTTTCCGCTGCAGGCCGCTGCGTTATTCTTCTGCAACACACTACCCACATTCAAATGAATGGGAGAACTGCTGTTTTCGCCGCATTTTTCCTGATTTAATGCAAAAGCAGCCTAAAGCCTTTAGGGGCCATACGCATGCTGCGTCTAAAAACACGTGATAAAACGGCAGCCGTGCCGCTTTCCTCTTTTTATCCAAGGTGCTTGCACACCGGGGGCGTGACGAATAAACAACACACAAATTTGAAATACTCACCTGCGAATACTGTGTCAAGGGCTTTTATTGTGAAAGGTAAGAACGGAAGGAGTGGATCTGGTATGTGCCGCCTTTGTCAGGGTTGAAAGGAATAATAGTGTTTGCCATCTCGGTTTGGATTACAGAGCCGCCATTCGCGGTGCAAAAGCTTAAAAAAATCTACCTCATTCCCAAAAAAGAAATACGCTTTTTCACTGCATGATATATGAAGTACTCATAACAAAAACAATAGTTCAAAGAAAAATATTGATGTGAAAATTTAATTGCACAAAAAAACACTGCTGATGTGTAAAGATATTTAGTCATGTCGTTTTTCTTCTTCAATCATTATTATATGCTCCATTTCTAAAGAACGTGTGTCACATAAAGTACAGTTTTTCATGAGGCTTTCTGTGCAGCTGTTTTAATAATTTTATGGAGGACACACTCTTAAGAAGGTCACGCATAGAAACACTGCAGCATGCAAGCCTTTGAAGCAATTTGGTTACTGTGAGAGAGACATGTCCCTATTTGTCTACTCCTGCATTATCAAGAGAACGCAGGAGTATGGATGGCCAGCAGCAACAGGAAGGATTTGCTAAGTTGCTCTTGGATAACTGAGCCTCCATCCCACATAATGCTAAACACAATTATGCAAACTTTTTTTTCTTCCTCCACGAGAACAACGTGAAAAATAATGGCTTTAATATATGCCCTTACCTCCAGCAAGTGTTTTGTATGCAAATGAGGTGTGATTTCATGGACGGAGAGGCGGAGTGTCTCTTGCATCCATCTTTTGTTGCCAGGCGGATTAAGGGAGATCTGTTATGGTTTGTTAACATGGGAGCTTTTGATTCGGATTGAAACGAAACCATGTGTAGAATTAGATTAAAGACAATGTGTGGTGAGTGGCGGCTCAGGCATGTGCTGGACTTCACCCGCCCGTACGCCGGCGCTCACCATTGTTTGGCCCCGCTTCTGTTGTGAAGTGGGTTTTTGTCCTGTTTTTGTTCTGTAATGGGCTATAATAACTTATATAAATCACAGTGACTGAGCTGGAGCTCCACGGTTCGGGCTTGGCATTGATGGAAGGCCTGGTTCTCCAGAGGAACCGGTGAGCAGAAAGTCTTGCGTACGCCGAGGGAAAGTTTGAAAGTCAGCGGGCTTTAGGTTTGACAGTGTTGTTTTGTTTTTGCGAAGGGAGGTTTTCTTCTGGGGAAGAAGGTCAAATATGGAGAGAGGAACGCTTTGATAGTGATCTACAAACAGCGTGTTAGACCAGGACAGGTGAAGATATGAAAAAAATATAAAAGGGAGCTGAATTTGTGTGAATTTCCTCCCCGTCTTTTGCCTTGCCTGAAGGGCTTTATTTCGATATCAAAAAGAAAATGAGAAAAACAATGCTGGATTACAAAATCAGGCTGTTCTCATTAAAAAGGGCACACACAAACATCAACAAAGGGAGAGAACATAAATAACGACTTCTTGTGCTCAAGTGGAGTGTGTTTTTCTAATGATCTTGCGCGAAGGTGTGTGATAATGTGGTGGGATGATAAATGAAGGAATCAGGAATTAGTAAGAGCACTCACTGTGTTCATTACTAGTCAGTGATGTTTTGTCAATAGCAGGACTCACATCATCTTGTAAGCTTTGGGCGGTGCGTTTAGTTACACTGCTGGGAATTGTCCGTAACCCTGTTTTACATTGGAAATAGCCCAGAGGAAAAGGGGTGAGAGGAGGGAGAGGAGGGGGCGCAAAGAGTAACCACTGATTAATTATGCACATCCCTGATTGTGACATGCTATCTGCTGCTATTAATGGGCAAGGATAATCACTCCGGATTGTAATTTCAGCCTCCGACTTCAGAAGTGTACTGTGTCCCAACATCAATCTTCATACGGAAAAACCGCCGCAATTTAGAGAAGAACTTCATTTGTTGTTGAGTCTCCAACTCCGGCTCATTTTTAAGGAGAGAAGTGAAGTGTTAAGGGGGCAGAACGGGTGGAGGGGTTGCTTTTAAATGATGTCAGCCATAGACAGGCAAGTTCGAACAGGAAGCCGTGATATTAATGTACACTGCTTGAGGTTATGAAAAATAATTAGAGAGATCTGTGTGGAAAGAAAAAAAGAAATGTGTGTTTTGAGGTGGCATATGAAAGTTCACAGCTTTCATTGTTTGAACTTTTAATTCCGCTCTAAATGAGTGTCATTATTCTCACTCACACGTGGTGTTATTGTGGAGGAAAAAATATACGAGAGCTCGGAAAAAAATATCACATTAAAATGTTAAATATGAGTTAATGAGAATATAACGCTCACCAGCTGATTTTGAGGCGTCATCGAAAACTGCCACAGAGCCATTTCAGGTGCAGTATCTGCTATGAAATGTGTTTCTGTAAATGTAAGTGTCTGTTTTATGTCACGTGCGTAATAACTCTGCCTATTAGAGGGGAAAATATAAAGAAGATAAATGGACAGTTTATTCCCCATTTTATCCAATTTCAGCACATTTTTTTCATTACAAACTCAAACCTTATAAAAAAATAAAGTGAAATTGAGCCCAGCTTCTCTTTTTTTTTGCCTTCTCCAAAAGCTTCCCTGGCAGTTTGTCTAAAAGCCGAAATGAAACGAAGAATGTAATTAGAGGGAAGGGAAACTTTTAAGGGGGAATTTCAGAATGCCGAGCAATCAGAGCCTTAAAAGCAGCTTTTGGTCCCCCATCAGAGAGTCTCCTGCCCAGCCACAGACAGTACACAGAGTGTAACGGGCCCCCTTTCCACGGAGACGCACAACGTCTTACTGTTTTTATTCTACCTTCAACGGGTGTGCTTTGCTGCTGTCACACCTCCCTTACATTAACCTCGCTGTGTGGCTTCCAGATCCAAGAGGAAACCACAACATACAGGCTTTCTCCCGCTGGAAAGACGGGAAAAGGGTTTGCTTGGGGGTGGGACAAAAGTAAGAGATAGAAGACGAGGGAAGATCAGGTGTGAGAAAGGGAGAGAAATGCATGAAAAAATAGCATGAAAAAGTCTGTCCTTTGGTTCTTTTCAGGCCCATTGGCGAGGCTAAACAAACAGCCAAGGCTTCGGAGAGACACATTAACTGTAACTGCCCTTGATCTGGCAGTGTTTAGAGTGCTGTCGGCATGGCTAATAAACACTTCATTTAGTTTTAATGGTGCCGGCGCCTCTCCGCAGCCTTCAAAAGTACCCTTTATTTGGGTCATTTACGGCTCTTCCTCGAGGAGCACCCGAGGGACGGCAGATCCAGTCCACATCTCTGTCTGCCGGAGCACTCCAGGCCTGGGGAAAATTAATAGGGCTATCTGGGAAAAAGTAAATAAGTGATGGGCTTTACCACTGCCAAACAGTCCTGAGAGCTTATTAAGGCCAAGTGAAGGGAGATGGGGCAACATAAAAAGAGATTTTAATATGAATTTTGCACCTTTTAATGTAGCCAGGCTAGTTTTTTTCTCAGTTTCGTCCTTTCTCTTTTATTCCATTTCCTTGTGCAGGCTCTCCTATCTTCTTCTTCTTGCTTTGCCTCTGTGTTCCTCTTCTACAGTAATTGTAAACACAGCAATTATGGATTGTGTGAGACTTAATTATAGCTTGTGCAGAGCCCTGAGGGAGCTCTGGCGGAATGCTGCGGCTGATAAAAACGCCAGCTCATCAGCACCCCTCCAATGGTGGCGAGCCCCAGCGAGAGTGGACCGAAGGGAACCGTTCCCCCAGGGCCCTCCCAGCCAAAGGACCAATTAGTATTAGGCGGGAATTAATCTTAACGGGACACAGCCACTCAAACAGGTCCTCCCAAGGTGAGGAGGAATTAATGTGCTTTCCTTATTGGTTATTGCTGCTGTTGTCTTTTAGGTCATTCCCCACTTAGCGCACGGGCTTATGGGCGTCTCCATAGACCACATCGGCCTGTAGATGACATGTGTTCCTCTGCACGCGTCGTATCGGGACACGAATTGGAGGGAAGCTCCTGGATTGGAAAAGAAAATAGCAAATCGAATCAGAGGAGAAAATGTGGCATCTAATTTTTTGCTTTTCATATTCACTGCAGCTCCATTTATGCTTTTCTGGAATGGCTTTACAAAGTCGTTAGAGGGGGGGAAATAATTTAAGGCAGCAGCCTATAAATTCTGCTTCTTGTATTTAGACATTCAAACCTCAGCCCTAATGTCAGATCCCATCAGGAGGGGGTCTCATATAGTGATCCATGCCCAGTTTGAGTATTGATTTCTGGGGGAGCATGGCTCCATTAAGGTCCTGCCCGGGGGTGTGGAAGGGTCAGCAGGGGAAGTTGTGGACTGCCGTGACCCCAGCTGCAGTTTACAATCGATTAACTCTGACTGGGAAGGGAGAAAGTCCTGGGGAAGTAAGCACAGGGCCCCACACGCGATTAGGCTACATTAGCCCTCTGGTCAGAGCCGTTCCAGGGGTTGCAGTAAGTTAATTAGCACTTTCTTATGATATCAGTGATGACAGGGGTAAAGCAGCTAGCATTGATTCGGCTTTACTCCATTTCAGCCTTGGAGACCAACCACCAAAGCAGCAGATACTCCCAACATCCCTCCTTCTAATCGAGCTCAACATGCACGTCACTACCTGGAAACGATTAGTAAGCGCTAACCCGTTATAGCCACTAATATGCAAACTTACCGTAAGAGTTGATCCTGATATTTAAAGCTGTGTGAAGTGCTATTTGTGCAATAGAGTGGAGCAGGCTGTTCTCATACACCGTTCGTAGCTATACCTACGAAAAGTAATGCACTGTAATTCGTATATATCCCACAAAATCAATTCGTAAATAATGCACATAATTGTGAACCAGGAAATATAAAGAGCGACAAACACAGCGTAGGGAGGAGGTCGGGGAGATGGGTGGGTCTGAAAATACCTGACTTTTACCCAGGAGACCGGTGTTCGTACCACGTGTGAAACCAGAGGCCAATGTTGATTTATTTGTCACGTGACTTCCGTACTTAAGTTACGCAACTTCCAGAGTTATTTTAACCAAAACCATGATCTTTTCCTAAACATAACTAAGTAGTTTTGTTGCCTAAACGTAACCAAGTTGATCTTTTCCTAAACCTAAGTACAGTAGTAACCAAGTTGATCTTTTCCAGGAAAAATGAGGAATAAGTTTTCATAAGATATCATACGAATGAGGATACGATGAGTGGAGGGTCTTCCTCTGTTTTATTTTGTAGGGTTTCAAACCAGTTGATAGTTAAGATTAGAGGGATTTGCATTTATGGCTTCTGACAAAGGGGTGGTTGCTCTCTGACAATATCCGTACATAGACTGTGCGTATGGCGCATAAGACTTGAGATAGAGGCCTCCACTTTGACATCCCATCACATGTCCTCCTCATGATATGCGTGTTTTTGCCTGTGACTGCTCATTGTCTAGGGCCTCTATCTCGAGAGATAACACAAAGAGCCTGCACTAATTTCTTATTTTGGCAATTAAAGTGTAAAGGTGTCAGAAGCTGATCGTCTTTGTCTCCCTCGCTTACTGCGTAACGAACATCTCCCCGTCTCGTCATGTCTCTCCAGTAATCCCTTTGTTGTTTGCCTGCCATTTTCTTTATTTTGCCTCCTGCTCTGTTCTTGTCATTCTTCTTTACCGCTCCATCTTTCTTTCTCTCTTTGCGCTACGTCTTTCTCTCTCCTCTACTGGTCTCACAGTACTGCCTTTGTTAAATGAAAGGTTTGCCAATAGATCACTCGCTCTCTTTGTTCTTCCTCCTTTACAGTACGCTGCTCTCAATATTGTTTGTTTTACCAGCAGCTAAACTGCATCACACCTTCTTTTTCTCTCTCTGTCTGCATCGCTCCATTCCGCCTGTCTGTTTTCGCTCGGGGCCTCAGCCAAGGCGAGTGAACAGCGACAGATGAAGCACCTTGTCTGTCAGCAGTGTTGGAGGGAATTAATCACAATTCAGTAAGTGCTCTGATGAGGATTCAGAGATGCTTGTTAGAGATAGAGCCATCAGGTGTGTCTGATCCGTCATGCTCTGACAGCAGCCTCGGGCGGGACAGCGAGCCAGGTATTAAGGCCTGTTTAGGGCCCGGTCCTGCCCTCAGGTGCTAGTGGTCATGAGTGCACACAGGACTTAAAATGAACACCCACCAACTCACCAAATGTGGGTTCAAATTAATTGTGGCGGGTGAGTGTTGTCAAGTTACTGGCCAACCTTGCGGAGGCTGAATCTAATTGCAGTGTCCATCACAAAGTGCCAAACCATGTGTTCAAGCTGTGTCTAAGCACACCTGCTATTCGGTTATAAATGTGCAGCGCACTATGCGCATCAGAGGTGTGGGAAACATGAATTGGACGAGTGGCATGGTGCAAAAATGCTGCCAGGTGTTTCACCAAGACACTGTTTTATTTTCAAAGTCAAAGTTTTATTCCATTCACTATTCATCTCTGAAGTTATTCATTCTATAGTACAATGAAAATAAGAATACTTAATAATAATAATAATAATAATAATAATAATAATAATAATAATAATAATAACAATAATAATAATAATATTAATAATAATAATAATAATAATACTTTATTTAGATATGTTACATTTATACATTTTTTAAATGTATTTGTATGTTAATATAATTTGAAAAGAAAATAGAATGGTAACGCATTAACGCAATTTTTTTTTTAATGCCACTAATTTCTTGAACGCATTAATGCAATCGATCTTTTGGAGGTTGTAGTTTTAAAGCTAGATTGAAGATACTGGTATCAGATGAAACTAAAAAACCTAAGGAATACATTGGTACCAACCATGTCATACTAGCTTGTTGCAAAGGAGGCTGAATAACGCTCCAAGCTTGCGCTAAATTTTGGCGAGGAAAAACTGTCATGGTCATTTTCAAAGGGGTCTCTTGACCTCTGACCCTCTGCCAGGCACTTACCATCAAACACGGCGAGTTTTTTTTCCACACTCACTAGCAACTTGATCGCTGACGACACAGAGACACCATATGATACCAACATTGTTCTACTATTGACTCACAAGCCTTGTTAGAAGTGGGAACCGAACGTCAGATATCTTGCACAGAGATAAACAGAACATTCATTTCGGACCCGTCAAAGTTTTTAAAATAATTCATTCAAAATCATAATAATTTTTTTTAGGAAAAGCCATACTTTTGTTTGGCACCTTTCTAAAAGCACTTTTTGAAATATCCTGGTATCTACATACATTTTTTTTATCAATTAGACCTTTAATAGACACACATTCACATATGTGGAGCACTATTAATGATGTCATCGTACTTGTGCCACTGAGAGACAGGCAGACGCTAAACAGTTGAGCTCCTCTGCGTATTAACGGCTATATGTGGCCGTGTCTTCACATGCCAAGGAAGCGCCTCTGCTCCTTCGGAAAAGCCAAAGTGTATGTTATGGCTTTGTGACAAATCTCCGACATGACACACTAATCAGATAAGAGCTCAACCCCCAGGCCAAAGAGGGCCACTGGGACAAAAGAACAGGTTGAAAAATAATAAATATCTCTAAAAATGTTACAAATTATAAGTGCTCTAGCTATGGAGGGAGCGTGTGTGATGTGCTCTCTGTGTCTGTGCCCGGTTGGACATTCCTCAGGGTAATTTATAACATGGCTCCGAGCAGCTTGTTTAATTCCACAGCCCCAAATGAAAGCGTTTGCGGCGTATTGGCATATTTTTCTTGTTAAGCAATGTTTAAGGTAGAGATAGACACAGCGGTAATTGCAGGTTTGACTGAGAGTAGGAGTCGAGTTAGCAGACATCAACACTCCCCCTGCCTTGGGAGGAAAATGAGAATAAAAAGATAATGTTGCCGATAAAGCACCAGAGAGCTATCTCATCCACTTAACTATTTCACTGTTGGGGCGACTCACATGGATCCGGCTGAAGATGCAAAGTAGATTCAAAGTACGACGGGAAACATTTGAGCAGAATATAAACAAGAAAAAAAAGTAACTGGGACAGAAATTAAGAATGAGGACACATCAGCCCGTAATAGCGGTAGAATAACAAACACGAGCCAAAATTAGTCTCTCACAATAAACTGACAGGGGTATAAAAACAAGTCTGCGTACATGATGTGAGATTATAATGAGGCATTGATTGTTTGTCCTCAATTTCCATTTCAGTTCCCTCTCAAATTGAAGGCAGACACTTGTAAACAGCCGTACCTATGTCTTTGCTGTTCTCATTAGCTTTTCTTTTTATTTCCCCCCACACACACACGTTATTGAGCTATAAAGGATCCAGATGAGAGGGGACTTCCTGTTTGCGGGAGTGCTTCCTGTTTTCCTGACCATGTTCTGGTCGTCTGTTCCCGAGCTGGTGTTTATCGCCCCGGTTTGCAACCGTCTGAATGTTGCAGCCGAGGGTCCTCTGGGATGTTTGTTTGCGCTGTCTTTTATTATGCCATTTTTTAACTGCCATTGTGGCAAGACAGGAATGTGCCATTGCTTGTTGTTGGCTGCTGGAGTGAGAAAGCCCAATTACCACGGGGTCCCAGTGCCTGGTTGTAGTTGTAGGTTGGGAAGTGTGTGTGTGTGTGTGTGTCGGGGTTGTTCTGGTGAGCAGCTGTCCCAGGCCCCGTTGGCAGTGATGGCAGGGGATGGTTACGGTTGCGGCGGTGACAGCGAGGAAGAGGAGGAGGAGGAAGAAGAAGCAGACAGGCTTATAAGGCACTCCTCATGTGTTGTGTGCTGCCACCTCGGTTCTGCTCAGCAGCCAGCTCTCCCCGTCTGTCCCCCCACCGCCACTTTTTAACCGCTGTCTGATGTTGTAAAAACCTTGTATGTGACGCTGCGACTGAAGTCGTGTGCGTTCCTCCCGGTTTACACAGTGTGTGTGGCCAATTAGAGCTGGGGTTATGAGGCTGATGTATGGATTATAGTCTATTATTCCTTCTTCCCTAATGTTGACCATTAACTGCTGTGTCATTAGTTACTTTACCGACTGCGGTGGCGGCACAGGAAGGCACACAGTCTGTCATGCACATTCCTCTGCGGGTACGAAGCATGGGACACAGGAATGTGCCTGCAAAACGGTGACAGTATTCTCTGGGATTTTAGTAGAGTAAACCAGGAACCGCATTATACGGTTGCCATCTAATTAAAAGAAAATAGCAAGTTCATCAATTTTGCTTTTTATATTGGCTCCTTGCATTTTAAAAATATACATTGTTGAATGTTTTGTCATAGGAAAGAGTCATGAAATTTGCTCAGGAATTGTACAAAACCCTCAATTTAACCACAAAAACAAACATATGAATTGTGAGTTTTCTGGTGTTGCCGCTGCACAATAGTATCCTGTGCATGATTCCTCCACTGTGTTGCTCCACTGTGGGCAGTGTTGTGTGTGACACAGCATTGACTTGCTGCCTGTCTGCCTCATATCCAGCGTGGCAGCGTAGTGAGCGGTGTCTAATGGAGCCTCTGATGAATAATGAGTCCATACACTGGTAATGTTCTGTGCCGAGTAACGGCTGCATTGGTTTCTGTCCTGTTAACTCCGCTGGTGTAAGATTGATTGCGGCGTGCTCCGCAGTCATACAAAGACACTTCATTGCTTGGCAATGAAAATAAAGCTTCTCCCGCTGAAATGAAGAGCAATGGCACCGGGGCAACAGAGGCGGACCATGCAGCGCCAGGCCTGGAGACAACCGCGTCACCACCAGCATATGAGTGAGTGAGTGAGTGACACGCCATGAAATAGGCAGCGCTCCAATAAGACTTATTTGTTTACACATTGCTTTCTGCTAATTGAGGCGCGGCAGAGTTTGTTATTTTCGCCTGAGTCGAGATGAACCTCAGTCGCCCCGATTAGGCCTCTCACTGTACTTAGAGATCCTCCACCAAGACTCTCCTTCAAATTACACTTGACACTGTGAAGAAACATCTAATAGAAGTGTGTAATGGGCTCTGATGACAAACTACACGGTTGGAAGACCATGTAATCTCCCCGCAATTAATTAAAGTGCGTCCTGTGTGTGTGTGTGTTAGCAGTTTTTTTTTTTTTTACTCCCTTTCTCTCACACCCAGCCTAACCAGATGCCACCAAATAACTGAAATAACATTGCCTGTCAACAGTAAAAAATGAAGACCCATACCCTAACAAAGAAAGGTACTTAGAGCTGGCAGAGGGAGGCAGATGCAGGGTTATTTATGCTCCGGTGCTTCTCAGTGTCCCGGTAAGGGTCCTCCACAGCTCAACATCTGTACCTCCAGCCGCCTAATTACCCACAACACCCTTGCCCAACCGCTTCCTAGTCTGTCACCACCTCAAAGCTCGCCGGAGAGGAGCAGGAAAAAGAGTAGGTGAGAAGAGATTTACAGTTTCACCGTACACTATTGTATTTTTTTTTTTTCCATTTTTAATTTTTCCTGCTTCAGAGATGACTAAGTGAGCATTTTGTATCTCCTAATTGATTTTACATAGCAGTTGAAATGTGCTATCTGACTTATCGGAGAACCTTTTATATAATAAAGGAGATTATATAAAATATATTCACTCACTCTCTCGCCCCCTTTCAGCCCTCTTTCCGCGTTGTTCTTCTCACACTTAACTTTTGTTATTCATCTGTTTATTTATTTATTTCCCACCACAGTATTGATTTGAAGACAGAGACCAATTAGGCCCATTTTGGGGATAATTCCCCCGTCTTCACTTGTTTTTATAAGTAAATGAGAAATTTGCCATGCTTTATGGAAGTTTTGATGGGAGCTATCAGTTTGGAGTTGCTTGTGCCATTGATTTGATTAAAGGCATTATGCATTGTCTAATGAGTTTTACACATGGCTGAGTGGTGAATAATCACCCAGCGATTTCTGACCCAGAACTCTTCTTCACACCCCCTCCTCCTCCTCTCATTTTTTCCTCACTCTCTCGGAGCAGAGGACCAGACACTCGGTAGTTCACAGAAGAGGTAACGGAAATCAATTGAGACTGTGATTTGAAGAGGGTTTTTTTGCCCTCTTTTCTCCCCTCTCTCAAGTCAAATTGATTCCTTTGCTTGTTTTGCTTTAATAATCATTTTTAGGTTAGGTGTTCAGTAAATGTGCAGAAAACGAATATGAATATTAGGTGTCGGGCCTGTTTGCATGATCAGTTTTGAAAACTATAAATTTTACCCGCCTGCAAATTGTCTAGCAATTAAAGCGTATTGTGTATAATAAGCGCGTCTCTACTGGGTGTTTAGCTTTATCGAGCCTGTCTGGAGATGGAGCTCATACCTGCTGCTCTGGTGAATTGCAGCACATAAAAGATGGACTGAATATGTTCCCGGGGAATATTGCCCTCTCCAAAAGACCAATCCGTCTTGCTTAGGGAGGCAATCTTAGGTGCGGTAGATAAACTAATATTTGTGTATAACCTCAGTCAGACAATACAAATGATCGGATGATTTTTCATCTCCTTATGCATACAGGGAAATATGAAAAATTGAGGTTTAGGAATATTTGCGGGGTCTGCGAGGCGGCTGGCTGGGCCGCTGAGTGCCCTGGGCCACGCTCCCCACCAACGACTGCAGAGTGAAGAGTGATGAGAATATTATACCCGTCTGTTTCCCGTCACTCCCCATCCTCCCCTCCCACCTTCTTCATTCTCTCCCCTCACCACACTAATTCATATGGCCACGAGATGGAGAAAGAGCGAGCGAGCGAGGTGAAATGAGAGAGAGAGAGCAGCCGTCTTTGACTTTTGCCTTCTCCCCGCCACCCGTGATTGACAACCACACTGACATAATTCTCCCGGTCCCCCTCGCTCCTCTTTGTTGTCCCTCCCACCCTAAACCAACACCTCCGCCACCGCTGCCAACTCCTGCCACCGACACATGCACGCTCTCTTCATCCTCTGGCCCTCGGATCTCACACCACTAGAAACCTCTTATTGGGTTAATCTGCTGGTGTTACCGGGCTAAACTATTCATCACATTGGTGAGCTGGTGGGCAGATGGGGGCACGGTGTCCTTGTTGAAGTTTTGTCACACTGAAACTCGTGATTGTGGAGGCTGAGTGAAGACATTAACCCATGTCTGCCTGCAACTGAGATTATAACCCGGTCTCACAGGAAGGCGTATAAATACCACGTCATTACACGGACATTCCGCGTGTCAGAAGTACGTATTTCAACCTTTTTGCGTGTCATTTGTACACGGCACACAAACGTCCACAGTTAGGTTTAGGCAAGAAAACAACAAAGTTAGGTTCAGGCTAGAAAAACACTTAGTTAGGGTAAGGGAAAACGTCATAGTTGGGATTAAAGTAAGTACGTAAACTAAGTATAATACATACGGAAACAACATAACCCAACTACAGAAAACACGCCACAAACGTCAATAAAAATCACGTGACAAATGTATCTAACGTAACTTATAAAACAAAACACGAGGCAACAACGGTCTCAAACACGGGTCTCCTGGTTAAAAGTCTGGCGTTTGTCTGTTTTTCCTTTTCCTTTTTTCAGTTTTTCCATTTTTCAAAAATCCTGACTTTGACTATTAATTAAAGTGTGATTTTTCATGTGATCTAAAAATGTCAAAGTTAGATACTGGCCCAAAGTATGGCCATACCAAATTTCAAGACTTTTGACCAATCAGAACTTATCATACTAAATAGAGTATTGGGGTACAAATGGGTTACGGAGGCTACAATGCTGATACTCCATCTGTGTGTTATGTAAGGGATAACGTACAGCACCCCCTTCAGGGCTACGCCAGACCCCTCTGCACCGCCCTGTCGGGGTTTATTTCACAACAATGACCCGCTATAGCTGTGCATTTGCCCGCTTATTACACGGCTACTTACTTAAGAAATCAATAATTTGACACAAAAACGGTCCGCCAGAGTCCGACATCAGACCTGCGCCCATAGCAACAATCTGTTATACATAGCAACGGTTTGCTATAAAGCAATAACAGACTGTAGAACGCTGTGATTGACCGATCAGAATCGAGTATTCGATAAAGCCATGTATTAATGTAGGATGCCATCCATGATCTTAAATCCTAAATACAAAAAAATAGCTTTGCTTCATGGAGCATTTATAGCAGATTTAATGTATTACACAAAACTTTTTATAATGAGCCCTTGAGTACAGTATGTGTTCTACCAGCATCAGTCAGGAAAAGGGCATGTTTTCCTATAAGGCAGAGTGCATTCGGTTCCCTTCAAATATAACAGCGCGGTGTCCCTCTCCATCCTTCTTCCCTGCCTTGAAAAAAAACTGCTGAATCCCACAGAATCCAGCCGTCAAGTGCAATTCCCCTCACCACCACCCCCTGACATGGAGATGGTGACATTTACCCCCACACCCCGCTCTCCGCCTCCTCAGGTTTGGGAGTTTTTATTTTTAGTTTATTGCGTCGCCTCACGCCAAAGCCTCCATGTTTTCCCTTGAAAACCTTTCTGTTTGCTCTCTATATTTCTGCATTATCTGCCTTTGCCCTCTGCTTTTCAATATGTCTATTTTTCTCCCCCCTTTTTATTTCATTTTCTCCCTCCCGCCCTCCCTTCCTTTGCATCTCCCGCTGTATCCCTCTCCCATCCTCTCTCTCTCTATTTCAGCTTTACTACAGTGAAGAACTTCTCCCCTCCCCTGTTCATGATAAATCAGGGGTCTGAGCGGCAGCACTCGGTCAGAGGCATCAGTCGCGAGGCTGATGAGATAAGCGCCGCTCATCTCTCGGCCCTGTATGGAGATTTATTGGGCTGGGATAAGCAACAAGCTAGCCATCACTCTCAGCCAAATAGACTCCCCGCCTGCATGTGTTTATTCTTATTGCACTGCCACGACCACTGCCGCTGTCAGGGGTGGAGTAGCCCCCGGAGGCCTGCTCCGTGGTAGAGGAAGCCCAGCCCTGCTCTCTGGATCATTACCTTCTATTAGATCAAGAAAACAAGCCTCCACACTGGGGCTCTGAGTGACACTGATGGCCCAATTTCTCTCCATCTCTGAGGACCACATAGGCATATATAAAATAAGGTTATTGTTTATATTGGCTCCTCACATCTGAGTGTCAATGGTGTAGTCTTCCTATGGTATATTTGCAAGCTCTTCTTTTGCCGCATTGCACATAGAAGAAAATACCTAATTATCCATGTACAAACATGTATTTCCGTGGTGGGGTCATATGACATGTGGCACTCAGGGGCAAGTATGGATGTACATATTGGCTTTGTGGACAATGAATGTGCGGTCACTGAATTTTGAGACAGTTCCTATTTAAACAACATGCCCTTTGTACTGTAGCTCCAATTAGCTCCCAGTCTTACTTGGTCTGGTATGACCGGTGGGCAACCTTTGGGTCTGAGAAGGGAAGTCAATGTGGAGGTGCCTTAAACCTGCATTCTCTCTAATTGCCAATAGGGGGCGACTCCTCTTGTTGCAAAAAGAAGTCAGATTTATTACAGATTATCTACTTATCACTTGATTTATTACCTCAGCACACATTGTAAACATGAGTTTATGGTCTCAATCTCTAGTTTCAAGTCCTCTTCAATACAGCATGATGTTCATTTAGTAAATTATAGTCCCATTTAGAGTCAAATAGACCATAAAGCAGGGTATACTTTAGGGCGTGGCTACATTGTGATTGACAGTTCGCTACCACGGCGTTGTCTGGTCTGGGAGTTGTCTGTGTTTTCGTCTTAGAATTTTTACCCTTTCACAATTTTTTCAGTTCATGAAAGTTAATTGTAACATTTTGGTCGCCTAAAAATGTCTTATTCGCCGTTCGGTTGTACTTAGCCCCACTGTCTTGTGTCACTTCTGGTTGCAAAAAGCCAAGATGCCAATGGCCAAAAAACAAGATGGCAAAGGCCAAAATACTGAACTTGAGGCTTCAAAACGGCAGTCGACAAACCAAATGCGACATCACGGTTACTAGGTCAACTTCTTTTATACAGTCTATGGGTGTGACCAGTAGCTCATAGTGGCTAATGCTAGCTATCATTAGCAAACATAAGCTAAATACTGATATGTAGGTGGCAGGTCACTGACAACTTTATGACTCGTTTTTACTGGTGCCACTGTTACACTATTATTTAGCAACGTTTCAATCATTTTTTCACAAAAGTAAAGCACAAAGTAAACACACTACTCCTCACAAGAGACGTGCTTGTTGTTTCCTGCTGGTGGGTCTTCTACTTGCGCTCATCCAGGGACTATTATTAACATGCAGATTGCAAATGACTGTCCCACACAAATTGCAGATGCATTTGTGCAGGGCGTTCGCATGATCGTGCACAGGTGGCAAATTTGTTTTGATTAAAGAAACAATGTCAAAATTAACAGGAGCGGAAATTAAAACATGTTGCAAATCACAGCTTGCATGTTAATCAAAAATTGGTGAAACGGGCCTCGGGTCATCTAATGATGTCTTTAAAGCAAAGGAAATGAAAATGAAGGGTATCATCTTGTAATTGCCACATGTGACCACGGTGGCCGCTTTTCAGCAGAAGTTACATAGTCTCGCTCTAACTCTTTGTCTACCAGCTGCTGATGACAGCATTAATTCCAGGCGACCAGCAGTCTGACACATTAACTGTTGCCCGGCCGGTGTCAGAGAGCTGCGGGCCAGGATGTGCACATCCAGCACCCATTCCTCTCCCCCGCCGCTCCCTCCCTGCCGGTGCCACGAAAAACACACTCCACTCACCCAACAAGTCCTCCACAAATTGCTTTTACCCTCCTCACCCCGCGAGTGTACACGCGCGCTCACATGCACACACAAAGTTAGGCCTGGGCGGGGTAGCGGGGGTTAGTTTCTCAGCACTCAGGTTATATTTAATCACGGCTGGCGGATGAGGAGGCTTTTCTCTTTATGAAAGGTATTAGAGCAGCGCTGTGTTTTCACTCAGCTTTACACTCTGCCCCCATGCTTTTCTTCCCCTGACCTCTGTTACCATGTGCCAGGGAGGAATTTGATAAAGTGACACCGGGCCCCCGCTATCTCTTCCTCTCTCTCTCCATCTCCCATCTCGGTCTCAGATTCTAATAGTGCGTCTGGCAGGTCTGGACTGCCTCTCATCTCATCAGCGGGGTCACACCTTTGGGCTGCCCTCGCTCTCTATTTCCCCCAGCACTTGCCTTGTCATTTATTTTGCTGCTGAAACGGCCGGCGAACCGGCAGGTCTGATTCAATCTCCTACATCCTTGGGCTGATGTACCGGACAGAGCCACCGCCTTGTGCGATATAGCGCTCACAGGAACGAAGAGGGGGCAGGGGTTTTACAGTGGGAACATCAGGCCCCCTTGTCTCGCAACTTCCTGCTCTCCACTCATCCTTTGCTCTTTCCTCGCCGAACCTAAACCTTCAGTGAGGCTTTTCTTGCGCCATACATTGTTAAAGCACACTTTCGTTATAAGCCGAGGAATCGCACTCTGACAGAATACTCTATGATTCAACTTTCCCTCTGCATCCTTATGTGACTCACCCCAACCCTAGTTGATCTGTACTACTTCTACTTAAGGGCCCCATTCTCTTTGATCTAGCTAAAGTTACAGAGGAAAGTGCGAAGCATTGGGAAAACTCCAGCAGGGGGGTTTATGCCCTTTCAACACTTTGAGAAGCTGGGGATGCTCTCCATTCTGCTTCAAGTTGCACCCGGGGACTCTCCCCCACTTCACTAGCATGCATCAGCAGACACTTGGTCATTAGGTAGATTGACAGTGATTGTCTGGCCTGCAGAGCTGAGGCAGCCTCGGCTCTGCTCAGATGCCTGCTTTGAAATGCACACATATAGATTTTGTGTGGGTGAACAGAATTAACAGAAAACGTTACAAGCGAAGGTAATCGATAATGGTGTGAAAGATGCGGCGGACAGTGTGGAAATCACATTTTGGACAGGTTGCTACTCCATAATTGATTGGGTGTAGCTTTAAGCTGCTGCTGTTTTTTTTTCTTCTTTAACTTGATGGTCAGTGCCGCACTTCTGCTCACACCTCTAGCACAGAAGAAGAAGGTGAAAGGTGTACTGTAGAAGATGGTGTTAAGCCAAAATTGAGGCGTCTTCAGTGTGTGATTTTTCTGCCTTACAGAACTGGGCAGCTTGTTGTTTTTTGTTTTCCATTGAGATGGCGAGGAGACTGATTTGCTTTTCCGTGGGCTGTGTGAGTTTGGCATGTTGTACAAAATGCTCCAGCATCTCATATATCTCCTGTTAGATGCAACACTAACGGTAGTTGTTGTTCATCACCGTAGGAGGTCGGTGCTAGAACGCATTTAAGACACATGAGATTGAACTTGATCTGACTCCTGTCCTCATATTCCTGCGTTAGCTTCCTTGCCGTGAAAGTGTGGCTGGTGTTGTTTTCACCTTGTGAGTCTGTGTGTGAGTCATCATGGCCAAATGTGGTTTGGAGACACCTACTGTAGCGGGAACTACCACAGAAGCAGTTTTGAACTACTTAGCCAGGTGTTTATATGTCTGTCTGTGGACAGATTTTGTCACTGCGTTGGAAACGAAATACGAAAATTTACAGATGTGTAGTTGAGATCAAAATGAAGGCCGAGAGCGCCCCAGAAGCTCACCTGATAGAGCGGGCACCCATATACCAAGGCTGAGTCCTTACCACAGCGCCCTGGGTTCGAATCCGGCCCATGGCCCTTTGCTGCATATCTCCCTCTCTCTCTCTCCCCCTTTCCAGTCTATCCACTGTCCAGTCCATCCACTGTCCTATCAAATAAAGGCCAAAAGCCCTAAAAATAATCTTTAAAAAATGGCACTGGAAGTAGGGGGGGTAGGAAGTAGAGAAAGGGCCATTGCCCCCTGGCTTGATTTGGCATCGCGGCTGGTGTCATCCCAAGATGGTCTCTAGTTTCCTGTGTGTTTTCATTTGTGTCTCTGTATGTGTGCACATTCAGAGAGGACAAGAATCTTGAGGAGGTCGGGGGGGAGCTGTCCTCTATTATTCATCAGTGGTAATGAGTGAAAGGAGCCGGCAGCATCTGTGGACTTATCGATCCTGTCCTCTGGTTTCGTGCCTCACCTCCGGTGGGGGAGGTGAAAAGGAGGTGGGCTCAACCCAGACGCACACTTCTTTCTCCGGAGCCTAGGGAACGTGGCCGCCCAGCCCCCTGTTTCTCTGCCCTGGCTGCTCGGCCACCTGGCACTGAGACATTAGTGTCTCATTGTTGTGGATTGGAGGGCCCTGTCTCGCTATGCTTTAGACATCTGTGATCACACGAGACCTGTCTTCTATTGCTATTGTTAAATGAAAAAATGAACTGAGGTGGATTTTTGTAAAGTATCACACAGTGCGTTGTAGGTTTAAGTCCATAACCATATTCTTAATGGACATGAGGAAATTTCCCTGCTTTTAGTATTTTATATTCTGATTTTATATTCTATTAATTTTGGAAACTTTTATGAAGGATGTGTAAATACCATTAGGCAATAATCCTCAGCTGGCCTGTTGACCATACAGTATATCTGAACCTTGCAGAGGCCTCCCTCTCGCTCTCCATGTCTATGTATTTCCCCTTACCCCACCCGTTTTACTGCCTTAGCGCACAAACACACGCAGTCTAAATTAGGCCAGCCCCCTTTTAATACCACAGAGAGGGGAGAAGCAGCCATTATGAATTATCCTTAATTACCGCCATTTCCTAAACTAATAAAGCTGCTAAATCTTTACTGCAAAGGTTAGTTTACCCAGCATGCATAAAAAGCGCTGCATGTGTGTGCGTCCTGTGTGTGTGTGCATGCACATGTAGGTGTGCGAGCTCATGCGTTCAAGCGTACATGCGGGTGATTGGTGTGGGTAAAGAGTGTGTGTGTGTGTGTGTGTGTGGGCGCAGGAGAGCTGGCTGGCTGGCTGGCTGGCTGGCAGCACCCATAGTCCCATTAATTTCACGTGGGCTCCCTATCACCAGCCACAGATGCCTATAGACACGTAAATGAGTCTCCAGCGAGCGGCGGGCCGCCTCAGCCAGCCAGCTCGGGCCTAATGGGCTGGAAAGCCAGCGTATGTGACGGCAGGAGATGAGGGCCTTATTTACACTGGCAGACATTAGTGGATGGACGCTGATTCACTGATTAACACGTCAGCCTCCCTCACACACACACATCCTCCCCCCTGTGCCTCCAGCAGCTCTCTCCATCCCTTCCCTCTTTCACTTCAAACCGCTACGCTCATAGCTACACAAAAAATCAATATACACAAACATATCCTTTTCCCCTTTCTTTTCTTTCTTCTCCGAACTTTTCCACATCATTCACATGCCCATACTCATATACACACTGAAAGACACAACATCCAGTGTTGGAAATGCATGGTGGCAGGTTGCTGAGAAGGGGGGAAGCCATCTGTGAATGATGGCTCCCGCGGAAAGATAATGTTTCTCATGCAGCGCCGGGTGAGGCGCTGATGGAAGAAGATGACTTTTTGAATGGTTAAGTGGGTAAACGGTAGATCGCAGGCCGCAGCGCTCCCGTTCGCCTCGCCTCGCCCGCCATCAATCCCTCCCCTCTCTCTCTCTCTCTCTTTTCCCTCCCACCCTCACTCTGCCTTTCTCTCTCTCTTTCCGTCTACCAGATTGTTTATTGAAAAGGCACAAGGAGGGCCGCCGATAAGAGAGGCAAGGCTAATGCCGTGATTTGTGTCAGTCACGCCGTACAATTTGTTACAATCGCGACACTTATCGCAATATAATATGTTTATTCTGGTCAATTAAGTGGCGCAGGGAGGCTCCTGCATTTGAAGTGTCACATGCGAGATGGGACGGGGTGAGGCCGATCAAAGGAAATGGAACTAATCTAATTGCGCAGCATCTGCACGCTGCTGCCGCCTCCATCGCCATCACCAGTCAGCCTATAAACTGATGCATTTTGGGAGAAAGGAAGGGGACATCAGTGCAGGTTTACAGGTACAGAGATGGCCAGGTGCTGTTTTGTTGGACTGGCACATGTATAAAAACAGATACAGACAGTTGTAGAATAGAGCTGTGTACTGGTAAAAATCTGGTGATACGATACATATTAAGATACAGGGGTAACAATTCAATATATTGGGATATATTGGGATACTGTAAACCTTATATTGTGATTTTTTAAATCTAATTTTAGGAAAACTTAGGAAAAATACACCATTTTAGAGGAGGCAAACTGCATTGTTTTTGCCCCAAACTGCATGTGATTATCATAAAGTGGACATGTCTGTAAAGGGGAGACTCGTGGGTACCCATAGAACCCTTTTTCATTCACATATCTTGAGGTCAGAGGTCAAGGGACCCCTTTGAAAATGGCCATGACAGTTTTTCCTCTGCAAAATTTAGCGTAACATTGGAGCGTTATTTAATCTCCTTCGCAACTAACTAGTATGACATGGTTGGTACCAAGCTTTAGCTAGCTTTAAAATTGAGCCCACTAAAGCCTCTGAAAGATCGATATAAAGTGTTTTGGAGAATCGATACAGTATCACAATAATATCGCGATACTCATGTGTATCAATATTTTCTTAGACCCCTATTGTTGAACATGTATTCACAATGCAACCCCTTCACTCACACAAACACATGCTCAGGTGTTAAAGCACATTTAGACCTTCACCTACAACAACACGCATACACCAACACATAATTACCCTCACCATAGATACGCTGCATAAACACAACTTGTATTCACAACCACATTTAGGCCTACTGTTCATGTTCACACGCTCAAACATAAGTAAATACACATTCATATATACACACAGAGTTACACACACGCTCCTGCATGATTGTATGTCAAGTATGGCAGAAACGCAAACAAGGAGTGCACAGCAAGTGCTCAAACAATCGCACTATTACGTAGGTTTGCATAGCTGTGCAATTACATAAACACACAAACGCTCTATTAGTGTCATTGGGGATGTACACAGTGACAGTACTTTTGTAAACACACAGACACACGCAAAAAAAATGGATACATCAGCAGCACACGTTTATCCATTCAGGCAGCTTCTTGCACACACGCACACACACACACACACACACCTGGACACGTTGCAGTCCAGTGTAGATCCCAAAAGAGTCAAGAGTATACATAAAAGCAGGCCAGGCAGCGAGGGCAGGCTGTGTAGCGGACCAGTGCTTCCATCGATCTGAGAGGGTTCATTAGGTAAGTGCTGACATCACAGATTGATGTCTCTTTAAACCAGTGCCTGCCGAGGAGCTGACAAGGAAAATCAGCACTATTGACTCCCTCAGTAGTGTGTGTGTGTGTGTGTGTGTGTGTACCTTTGCAACATATCAGTGTGCGAACATACATGCTTACATATTTGAGTACATCAATGTCAACGTGCACATGTGTGCCCATAAAATGAACATGTGTGTACTAGCATACGGCACGCAGGTGTGTCTCTTTGTGTGTTTGCGCGCGTGCATTTCCCTAGACGCCCCACTAAATAGCCTCGTCTTCGATGGGCTCCTTGGGCGTAGGTGTTCACTAATGTCGCTAGTTATACACTCAGCCATGCGGCTAAGGAGCCTGTCAGCCTGTTTCTGCCTTTTTACGCCACCGTTCATCCATCTACGATGACAGAGTGGGGAAGAGATGGAGTGGAAAATGGAGATGAAGAGTAAAGGAAGGAACAGTCAGAGGTGGACCGGGTAGCATCTCTCTCCATCTGTATTTTATCGGCACATTTAGGAACATTTCTTTGCTAATTGTGTTGTGCAAGATTCTGACTAATTTGCGATCCAGAGAGACCCTTAGCATGGAGCTGCCTACATCTCAGATGAGGCCTCAGAGTAGTTAAAATGTAGGACTTTAGGATTCTTTCATTCGTGCTGCGGAAAAAGAGACTGAAAGTTGTCTTTGTGTACGACCCCGGTCCCCTCACCCAGCACTTGTCGATTGATTTGAGATGTCGTTTGTATCTGATGTGTTTCTCTAATTAAGATCAGGGGAGAATCGTTGGCATTGAGCGGCTCCGCGCGCCCATCGATTGGACGGGGAGGGGAGTCGGGGTTTGTGAGGATAGTGTGGACAGGAAGTGACAGGAATCAAACGGGTGGGTCGAGCCACAGCGATACCTGATCAAGTAAAATGGGCCGTTTGACCTCATCTCAGGTGCAATTTGGCACCTATCGGAAGTTTCCTATCATATCGTGGAGCAGGTGACTTGCCAAATAAGAGAGAGCTGCGTTTGGTTTTCCAAATATGGCGCCTTTGACCTTGGAAGCACCAGGCTGTTAAGATCATCAATTTCCTATTTTCACGTTGCAGCTGTAATAAGCAAGTTTGTAGCTGCTGATCTGCATCTGTTGTACTCCATAACACAGTATTCAATACATTTTAACGGAGAGCATTGACAACTGGAGATCGACGGCACACAGTCTTAAGCTCTGATGGTAACACAATAAACATCACCTCTTCTAAACACCACGGCTCCACATCCTGCTGCTTTAAATGAGCAATTGATCAGCTCTTTTGGAACATGAACAGGGCGTCTTCATGTCCAGTTGAAATGTCTTTAAACGATCAATAGTCCAGGAGGAACGAAGGCAAATTGACTTATCTCGCTTTAATATATCAATACTCCAGATGGTGTATTTTCACAAATAAGGAAAAAGTAAAACAGTTTAGAAAGTTTGGCCCCGTACTTTCTTTTAGCCTGAGCTGAGCATAATGCAAAGTAAGTGTTTGGATTGTGGAATGTGCCGAAGCGAAGGCGTGAATCCCTTCCAGGCCACCGCCACCACCGGAGGCACATCCCCATTGGCTGCCTCCAGGAGATTAAAGAGAATAATTGCCAGCTGATTGGCTGTTTAATTTTTCATGGACCTTTGATGCACAGGGTGTTTGTATTACCTTTATCAGCAGGCATAATAATGGGATAGAGTTTGACACACTTAAGTAAAACAGGCTTCTTCACAGAGCGGAGGAGCTGCTACTCTTCATCTCAGCAGAAACTAACAGACCGCAGTGTTTCTCTTCAGTGCTGTGCACAATGATGCACCATCATTTTGAAACGTTAGCTAATGAATTACAATCAAAGAAAAGGTCAATGTGTCCACATGTAGGTCCCACAGAAAGATTGACCAGGGAAATACAAACATAAAGTACATTAATGCACATAGAATATTGTAATATTAAAAGTAAACTTAAATACGTTTTCTCATGTTTTGGCAGCATGTTAGACAGTTGTTGATTAAACTATACAGAAAGCTTTGACAGTGTAGTTTTTTATTGGATTGTAGTTGATGGTGTTTCTAATATTTTTGTTCTTCAATATATGTAAATGAAGTGAGCAACATATTAGAAACACCTTTCAGTTTATGTATGCAGTGTCATCTAACAGAACGTGACCAAAAAGTACAGCCTCAGATTGTAACGTTGCAAACTGCAAAGGTAGTCCAGCCCGTTCGCACGAAAAGGCACGTGAATTCCACAATAATGTGCAAGGCATTTAACGTGCAAAACGATCGCCTTTCTTGCTTTTCGACGTTTCATTTGTACGCAATGTAGTCTGTACTGAGTCCAATGTAAATGCATTCACATAAATATGCTACGCTCAGAGCTGGTGACGTAGAATAATAAGCGAGAAAAAATGCTTATGACTGGCGGTTGGGGAGGAGAATGTGTCCAACAAACACACGACTTTTAACCATGAGACCGGTGTTTTGTTTTGGAAGTTACGTTAGCGATGTTTGTCACATGTTGTTTAGTGACGTTTGTCACATGTTTGCCGTAGTTATGTTATGTTGTGTCCAATACCTATTTTACTTAGTTTATTTCTTTGAAGCGCAACCACAACTCAGTGGTTTTGTTGATGGATGTTACCGTCGTTTGGTTGCGTGGTGTACAAATGACATGCAAAAAGGCTACAATGCGCTCTCATGACACAAGGAATGTACGTGTAATGTCGTAGTATTTATACGCCTTCCCGTGAGATCGGGTTGCAGCAGTTGTCTCAACAAAAATTTAACATTTCAAGTGAGGTAGTGTTTATTACGTGGCGGTTGTACTCCATTCTATTCCATTGCAGGTGATTCTATTTTTCTGGCGAGTTATTGTATGTAAAAAGGTATAGATGCCTATTTGAAATTTTATCCCTAAACATTATGTTTAATTTCTAATTTTGGGAATCATCCGTTCTCCAGCATAAACTGTGTTTTACCCTCTCTTTGAAGGCAGTATGAAAGTACACGAGAGCTAGTGGTGCCAGCTCCTTCCAGATCAGGGACAGCTGCAGTTGACAGTCCCATGTTCATACCTCTGCCTGGTGACACTAATCTCTTCCTGTAGGTGACCTACCTCCTCATCCCCAATCTGCCTGTGTGTGTAGGTGTGTGTGATGGTTGCAGCGCATGTCTCCTCTGCGGTTCCGCTTCGGAGGTCCAGGAACGGTGAGCTTCTCATGGTTGTCACTTTGAGGTGGGAGAGCAATCATTTCCTTGGACAACAGTCCCATCCTCATCCCTGCTCCCCGCCCGCTCGGATTAGTTCCTCTCGCTGAGAAGATTTGCATCCAAAATATTTTCTCCTTATTTATTTTTTCTCCATTTTTTTTCTCTCCTGTTTTCGTTTCTTTACATCGTCTACCGTCTCTGTCTCTTTTTTCTCTGCCCTTCTCCGTTTCCTCCTCCTCGTTTTCCCCCGGATGCTGTAGAGCATTTTATTACAGTTGTCAGAAAGAGTAGCAATTCTATTGTGGGGTGATTACGACAGGGTGTTTTACCCGCAGATCACCAGAGCAATTAAAATCTGTAAATAAGGCTACCCATGATGCCTCAGTCCAAACAATGGGGTCCCGTAGGAAGTGTTTGTTTGAAGGAGAACTGTGGAAGAGAGAGTTTCTCTCTCTCTTTGACTCTCTCTCTCTCTCTCATTAATTAGGAGACGCTCCTTCAACCCGACACGGCTGTGTCGATGGGCAGCTTTGCACAATCGCAGTGACACATATTTCAGACACAAGATGAAGTTGTTTACTTTTGTGTAAGACCTCGCATTACGCCACTGCACTTTGTTTTGCAGCATGGCAAAGATAATGCGGGGCCTACTGTGATTGTGCAAGCTACTGCTGTTAGGAAGAGGAAAGAGAGAGGCCTGCGCCATGCAGCTACTGAGGTGGACACACTTACACTTGCGTATATCAAGCGGACACACAGAAAATGTGACACTTGGAGGTTGAATTTAAAGGATTTAAGAGGTAAGAGATAGTGAAATAGTGATGGGAACATGTGCAAAGTGGAATTTGTTGTTCTGTTTGAACACTAATTTGCATAAATCTGGCACCATATTAATATTGGAAAAATATTTCTAATTGCGCCGATTGTCGTTTGGCCTGTTTTTCTTCTAATCACTTGGCAGTTTATCACATCTGTACCCTGGCATAACCAGAGGAGAATGCTGCCAGATAACCAACACAATGCTGCCAGAGACTGTCATACTCCTTGAATGAACAGTTTAATTAGGGCTTAAGCTAACCAATGGCACAGAGAGCAACTTTACTTCTGGTTTAGCCTCTTAACCGGGGGTTGCCCTTAACTACCTAGTTCATAGCAGTTCACAAAGTGATGAGAGCAATCCCCGAACGCCTCAACTACTTTTTTGGTGTTTCGTTTTCTTTGTAGAGACAAAAGGGCTCTTTGTAGTTTCGTGGGAAGACATGTGGAACATGTCATGTATTTGGTGTCAGGATGTGCGCGTACCGCTTCCGCAAAACCCGCCCCCACCACCGCTTCATAAATTACTCACGAGTGGAGTTCGGGCAGGTTGGAGCAGAGGAACCAGACAGATAGAAGGAGGGACCGTGGGAGTGCTGCAGCTCAGCGCGGCACCGCGATGATGCCAGGCTCCGTGGGCCTCACCAGAGGCTATATGCCTTACCAAGATCCTGTTTACAGTCAGCCAAAGAAGCTGCCAGCTACCCATTTCCATAACGCCGCCTGCGGTCCTCTGCGGAAACTAATTTCTCTCTGCCGGAGATGCACCATGATGCCGCCTGCTCTCTTTACCCATCTCACTTTGCATTCTGTGTCTTGCATTTCTCTCTTTTGTTTCCATCTGTTTTCCTCCCATCTCATCTTTCCATCACTCTTTATTTGCTCTGCCTCCATTATTTTTATCCCTCTACACTCATCTTTCCTTGGCTTTCTTCCATCCCTCACCATTGTATGTCTTTTCCTGTTAATTCACATCAGTGATTGTTGAACGTATTCCAGGAACACGTTGTCACTCATGGTGTAACAAGATTGTTGGCATATTTACAACATATCCCATGGTGGTGCTTACAAGGTGCACTCAGCATTTAGGTCAGTATAAAAGTTGCATAAAGGTTGGTTTGTGTGTTTTTTGTATTAATGAGCATAGGCTAGGCAGCTTGTACTCTACCTATCCATTGGGATAGTGGGAGTGTGTGTCACGAAGATTTGTTTTTATAGTCTTTGTGAGGAAGTGTGCGTTTCATTGCGTGCATGTGTGTACACGTCTTTATTCAAAATATGTATAGTTTGCATAAATCGTGCTCGTTAGTGTGCAAATACTCATTTGATTGTTGTCGTTAAGGTACATCAACCGTTTCGCCGTTTGCATGGTGTCTTCTTCCATCTATGTGCATGACAGCGTTGGCCATGTCCACTCTGCTCTGCTGTGCATTCGTGGTCGTGTTTCTACACTATCTCTGCGTGAGCCTGCCATCTTCAGCTTTTTCCCCTTGTTCTGTTCTGTCATATGTTTGTGCAGTTTTTTTTTTTTTCTGTTCCAGCCACTTGTGTAGTTGCCATGTTCCTGCGCCTGTACATCAGTGAGCATCTGCTCTTTCAACAAGGTCCCCATGGCCTCAAATGTCAGAGCGAGCAGCTGCCAGACAAGTGCATTGTGTGTTTCGCCTCCTCCCATCCCTCCACTTCTTGTTCTGTGATGTTAACTGTGATTGAAAGTAAGTAGGCAGCAGCGAGTGAGAGGAGAGAGACGAGGGGAAGGGTCTCTGCTTTTTGGAGACTTGGATTCCTGTAGTTTGGAGGTAGTGCTGTTGTTATTGGGCCGGACTGTTCTCCGGGGCTTTAGGGTCAGCTGGGGGGGAGGTGTTCTGTTGTGCATTAGGTACGGCTTCTTCTGTCCTCTTGTGTGAAACACCACTACAATGGGAAGCCATTTGAAGCTTGTCCATATTGTAGTCCATGTACTATACGGTGTCAGGGGGACAAACAGTGTGTGTGTGTGTGTGTGTGTGTGTGTGAGGACATACACAGGTTTGCTTGTATATGCTCTTATATACCTTTTATAAGTCTGCATTTGCAGTGTACATTTTAGACAATGCTGATCCCCTGGTGCCCTTCACAGTACAGATGGTGCTACACGATGTCACAGGACGCCTGTATATGTGGGCTTGTTGCATGCATGTGTGTGTGTGTGTGTAGTCGTGGGATGGGAGCACTGAGGCAGAAGAGATGGAGGGCGAAGAGACAGGCAGGTACCCCCCAGGAGGGGCCCGGGGGGCTGCGGGCCAGGGGTAGCCCCTCCAGCTCCCCCACAGCACACTCTGCTCTGCTCTCAGACACTTCTATTGATTTGTCCGGCAGATATGACCACAGGTTAGCTGCTCTGCTAAGTACTGCTCTTTTCACCTCCCCTTTGCCTGCAAACAAAGGCTGCATTTGATGTGTCAGGTGATGTTGTTTCCTTGGCATTACTTTTTCGAGCCACCGCTACTACCCGCCCTCCCTCCCTGGCACAAGGCATTTGTATGAACCATCAGGGGGCACTGTTAGACTCACTCTTGCCCTACAAAAGGACCCAACCCAAACCTGGCATAGTTTTTCATTGTCTACTCCTGAGGCTGTATAGGAAGCAATGAGTTCACAGCTATGGCAGCTCTACAAGCTGTGAGAAAAGGCACTTTAGGTGTCAATCAATCCACCGCCTTCATCTCCGGATCCCAGGAAGTCGAAAATTCTGTGTTAAATCAAGCCTAAAGTGGATTAGTCCAAACAGCAGCTTGAACGTGTGCCTGTACTTTGCAGTATGTGATCAACATGTGTAGCGAAGTGTAAAGTTTGAACCTGACAGATGTAGATGGAAGCCAAAGCAACTCTTGATCAGCTTAAGACAGTTCATCTCATTGCCAAGCTCTTATGTGATCGGAAAAGTCAGTCGGCGATACCCCCGCGCCGGCTGACAGGCGGTTGAATTGAGGCTTCAAAAGGCCTCATTGGTGACACATTAACATGAGCCGAGCTTCCTGGAGGACTCCGAATTCTGAGCTGTCACAGGTGGCAGATGAGATAAAGCTACTATGCTGCTCTGCTTGTTTCGTAACATAACCCAACTCATGTTGAGGAGGAAATTGGCACCTGCTTGACACCTATTAAGAACCCGTTTCTGAGATTTGAAGGAGGGTTTGTTGTAACTTGCCTTGTATTATTAATTAAAACAACCTCCTCTGAGTCACGTCAGCGTTTCATGTGGCCGACATCAGAACAGGTGTGAAGGTAAGACAATGAGCAGTGAAAGAAGGAACACCGCAAGGGTGTGGGTGCATTACAACTTCCCACGCTTTGGTTGCAAGCAAGTATGTCCTTACAAGACGTTGCAACATACTTTATCATTGTTAATTAGCAAATTGCAGTGTAGGACAGCATAATACCAGCGCGTCATATTATTTGTTTTTCTTTCTTCTCGTACAGAGTCACATGTCGTTTATCATGGCAGAAAGCCAGATTTGTTAGCGTGTGTTAAACTGGTCTTCTCGTGTATGAGAAATGGAGGCTATTACCAGTAATGTCAGCTACAAGGAACAAAATGATTTCCTGGCTGAGAGCTACCTGTAAAGGTTGACTGAATGGGACTAAAAGATATCAATATCTTTGAATGGTCATATTTCAGACTTCAAGCATTCCTGCAGTGCAGTGACATATTAAAAAGTATTACATTTTACTTTTTACTAACTTTCTGAGTGCAGCGTACCATGAGCCATCTTATGTTTCACATCAGATCGCAATTGCATGTCAAGACGTAACCAAAGCAGGGGTCAAATGCCATCAGCAGTGGATAGTTTTGCAACAAAAAAACATTCATATAACTAGTAGAATCTTGAAGTGTTGTTGATTTAACTACAATTTAATGTTGGTGTTTATTAAGAGGGATTAACTCCCAGCAGAATCCTCGTCGCTGCTTGGATGCATTTGAGAGCTCCTTCAAACAGCGGAGCCTTTTACGAAACCAAATCCAACTGTATACCCATTCGCTATAAATAGTCCTTGACGTAAGTTCCTCTGACTGACGTAATAAAAGCAACATCAACTGTGCCCAAGTGCAGGTGCATCAACAAAATGATTAATATGTCAAGGGTGCGGTAATTAAAAACAGACACAGATAAACAGAATCAAATGAAAGAAGAACAGCAGTGACAAGTTCCAACTAACCAACAGGGATATGATAAACCTGTACAGTTGAAGCATATTGGAAAATATTGTGAAATGGCATTCAGAGGGCGACTCCTCTGGTTGCAAAAAGAAGTTTGATTGCATAGAAGTCTATGAGAAAATGAGCCTACTTCTCACTTGATTTATTACTTCAGTAAACATTGAAAACATGAGTTTATGGTTTCAATCGCTAGATTCAAGTCTTCTTCAGTACAGCATGATAACCTTTCCTCAGTGCGTTTTCACTTCATGAAAGTTAGTTGTAACATTTTGGTCCCCTAAAAATGTCTTATTCAGCATTTGGTTGTACATGGCTCTACCCTCTCGTGTCACTTCTGGTTGCAAAAAAACAAGAACTCTAGGCTTCAAAACGGCAGTCCACAAACCAATGGGTGATGTAACGATGACTACGTCCACTTCTTATATACAGTCTATTCATGCAACCTTATGTGACCTTTTTGTGTTTATGTTATTTTTTCTACCTGCTGTAGAGTGATTGATTGATTGATTAATATGTGGTAAACCAAGGTGTTGCCTGCTGCATAATTAAATGTGGAGGATGCCTTAGACGTGCACACAAAGACCTCCTGCTAAATCTCAACATCCCACCCCTCGCCGGCCTCCTAGGCACGCGTGGCTATGGCTGTTTCGCTAGCTACCAATACCACTTACCTGCAACATGAACGGGGAGGACAGGGACTAATTGCAGGGACAAATGTTCCCAACTGCGGGGTGTGCAGTTGTCTGGGCCCGGTCCAGGCCCTGTTTATCTCAACCTCTGTTGGCAGTCATACACACACCACACACGCTATGCTCTGATTTAACCAGAGGCAAAGCACCCGCCAACCCCCACTCTCTCTCATCAAAGATTCATAAAGGCAAGGTTCTCAATGATTTTCTGTCTCTTCCCGTATTCACAGCTTGTTGTCCTCACCCTCCCTGTCTCCTGCCAGTCAGACAGCGGAAGTCAGGCGGAATTATGGCTGAAGTGGCCGCCGGCTTCCAGAGTGTGTTTGTGTATTTTTTGGGGTGTGTGCTTGTACTGTAAGGCGTGTTGCTGTTGGGAGACACGGGGGTAGGACATGGGCAAGAGGGGCAAGGGGACGGATGGACAGTGACATGTTGATGTTGTACTAAAAATCTTAGGAGCCCCCACGCAGGGGAAGGCCCCGCCCGCTCCTCTCTTCCCCCTCATGCACTCCTTCCGCTGTTCTTTGTCTTCCGCCCCAACCCCTGAGCCCTGTGCGTCGTGACAGCCTCCACACTGGATCTAAAACTAGCTCATTCAGAGCCCCAGTCACCAGGCCCAGGGCACACCATCTGTAGCCCTCGGAGTCCTTCCGTGTGTGTGTGTGACTATGCAAGTGTGTGTTTGCCTCCTTATTTATGTGTGTGTCCGTTTGCGTGCATGGCTTACAAGCATGGGTGTGTGTGTGTATGTGTGTGTCTGCGAACCCAAACCACCGTGCCTCAGCCTGTTAGTCTTGCTACTTACCAGGCTTAGCCAGATGAGGGCCACTCAGCCCGGATCTAATTCCTCCGACTCTGGCAGCACTTCACTCCTGGCTCTCTTTCGCCTCTCAAGTGTGCATCTGTGACCTTGGCTGACATCGGAGGGGGTTAAACTGTGGACTTGGAGATGTGGCCACAGCGATTGAGTCGTAAGCTAGTTTTTGGATCGGCGCTTCCGTGCAGCCATCTGGGCTTCTGTGGGGCTCAGAAAGAGGTTATCCCTCTCTTACTCCCCACAGCTGACCCTGGATCAGCAGCGACGGCAGAGACTTTAGTATAAGAAGCATCCTCGCCGGGGTAGGTAGTGCAGAGCGGGGACGTTTGTGCAGTGGAAAAATCATTAAGAGAGGAAACTAATGAAGAGTTGATCTCTGTTACAACTTCAGTTGTAATCCCTCTGTTATACTGTGCCAAGCTCTGCTTGTGGCTGGTGTCGTATTGTTGTCCTTTGTGGCAGACAAGCTAAGTCGGTGTCACCTTTTTCTATGACACATTTTTGACTCACGTCGGTATGTGAGCAACGCCTGTGAAACTACAGACAAAGGGTTTTGTTATGCCGGTAATACGGTTATTACATCTGAGTCCTGATATTGTCACTACAAACAGAACGCTATTAAGTACCAGTTAGACCACAAACAGCTACTCTTTCAACACCCAAGACAACTTTCAAGTGAGTGATTTGCACACACACCTACACAAACAGACTGATCTTCATAGGCAGGTACATATGTACTCTTACACACACACACACCCACACACACCATTATGCTGCGTTCCCTGGCTCGCTGTGTGCGCTCTTTGCATCCTGTTTGGTGCAGCGCCCTCAGGGCCCAGCCTGGCTGCTCTTCCAAACAAATTGCTGGCTGTTCACAGCGTTTTAAATGCCGAGGCCCTTTAATTACACTATTTACTTAATAGGGTGAAACAAAACTCATGTTCACGCAGCAGGAGCACCAGGTGATGCAGAAGTTCAAACACCTGGCGGAAAGCACTCCTCTGGCATGGACGCATAGCGTGCAGATGTTTACGCTCGAGTGCACACACACGCTCGCATTGCTGCGTTACAAATACTATAGGCCTCTCTCAGGCTCGGAGGAGAAGCTTCAGCGAGTTTGGGACTTTTTTCTTTTGTTTGTTTACTGGAAGAAGAAAAAAAAAAAAAAAAATGTATCTGGGACAGTGCGACTCATAAGTTACTGTATACCCAGCCTGACATTTTCAGAATGAGATCATTCTCTTCTGTAAATAGAGCGGTAGTTTTGGTTGTTGACTTATTGCGGATGCCCATGTGGGAATGTGAACATCTTCTGCTGTGTGCCACTCCTGTGTTTGTCCATTTGAAGGTTAACTAAAAAAAGAAACCAGTCCTGCCAAAAACAACAATCGTGGCACATTTGATTTTGACTTTATATTTCTTGCCTAAAGGTGCAAACGTTTGTCTGATGATGGCATTAGAGTAAAGGTCAAGGGGTCACCAAAAGCTTTAGTGATTAGACTGGTGACCTGTCAGAAGAGTATACCCTGTCTCTCCTCCAGTTGTGCCCTTATCTTTTATCAAGCGTGCACATAAAATTACAAAATTCTCTTGATTAACATGTGATCAGATGTTCAGGGTTTTTTGCTATTTGTTTTTACAAGACTGTCTTGCCTGTGTTGATGGTCATATTATAAACTACGCCTGCACCTGTCAAATTTATGGGGTTTAAGATTTATGACTGTTTCACTAGGGCGTGTTTACTATCAGTGGCTTGCTGAGGCCTATTATGTAATCTCATCATGACAAGTGATGCCAACAATGAGTTTTCTTTTTGTATGCAGTTTGAACAACAAACTATGTCATATTTATTCAGAGAATAACACCTGTTGTTTGTTTCCGTGCTTTGTTTAAATTGAACAGCAAAATTCAGTGTCTCTCTCTTCTTTTGTAAAACATGTTACTGAAACCCAGTATCTGTTGTGCAACAGTTTAAAGCTTCTATCTCACAGTTTCACTTTACACAAAGGCTTCAGAACTTAACACCACATGCCCCGGAGCTATAGGAGAGGATGACTTGTAACCAGTGCAATTGAAGTTACAATAGACTATAATTAGCTGGGCCAGCTTGACCCCGCCATTGTCACCTGAAGACAGGTGGGAATTATGCCCACGTTGGATCGACCTTATCGTGTGACCAGGGTCAGGTGTCGTCCAATGAGCTCGGCTGTGTAGCCTCATCCATCACCGGCTTTATTGCACCGTTCAGATGATGCCCACAAGGCTCTGACGCTTGGCCGGGAGGGAGGGGAAGGGAGGGGGGGCATGCGACGGAGGGTTAAAAAATGATCGTTTTACAAGAACACTCTCGGAACAAGTTTTCACAGCAACGGTGCGCCATTGCCCTGGAAAACTAAGAGTTAGTGCTCCCAACGCCACAGTAACCCTCTTCCTGATTCCCCAACAGCAGATTTACAGCCTTTCGAACGCCGAGCTGCGAAAGAGAGCAATCACTCGCAGGCTCGTAACCTCTTTACCCCTCGCCATCAAGCCCTCTTATTGCTCCATTTTCTCTCCTGGGCTTTATAAATAAACAGCGTCATCAGGAAAAAACTTCAGTGTCTCTTTAGAACCAGCTCTAATTAGTTTTGCCTGTATATATCAAAATGTTTCACTGTGGTATTTGGCCACGTGTGGCTCATTTGGGGCGGTGATGGAGAGGGTTGTTTTGTTGAGCTGGGCGTCCGTCCCTGCTTAGTGTTGTCTTTGGGGTGTTACTGGCAGGGCCCAGAGTAAACGTTTGTTTTTAGTTTTTTTTTTTTCTTTCCTTCAAGCCAGCTGCTTCTGTTGAGCTAGCCTGTAGCCTGGCGCAGGTGGCTAGTAGGCCAAAAGCCGCAGCAGCCCTCATTCCTCCCCAGTCAGCCTGGAGCACACACACACACACAAACTTTCTTTCATACATGCTCTCTCACTCTCTCTCTGACTCTTTCTCTCTCTCAAACACACACACTAGCACACACAGATCCAAAGCCTCAGGGGGTGATCTGTCTCTCCGCCCCTTGTCGGAAGAGTAAACGGCCAGGAGGGCCCTATCTTGTTTGTCCTTTTCCTGCCTCTTTTTTTATTAGAACCTGATTGCATTTGAACAATAGTTGTCTGCTCGTAAATTTTGCGCCTGTGTTGACATTAGGGCCACATTCCATCCTGTTGCCTGAAGGAGGAGAAGGAGCAGGCCAGGGTGTTCGGTAATTTGTTACGCTGTTAAGCACCTAATGGACGTCCACCTGGTTTTTGAGAGCAGTAGCTGCAGTTCAGGGGCTTGCCTCCCCTTTGCACTTCCAGACTGCAATAGTGTTTTATTGCCTCCAATTATGAAGGCTATTTGGAGGCTACCTAGCTTTGTGTGTGTTTTTCTGTTACATCTGGTTCACCCTGCTCTAGACGGGGCAGCCAGCCAGGCCACATCAAACACTCAAGGGCGTGAAGCAGGCCGGGGCTGTGCAGGTACGACGCACCCTCTCTCCGTTCCTGCCGTAGATTCCGACTAACTCCGCGTGCAGCGCAAGCAAACTCAAAGACTTGTGTTCCCCCGACTGGCTGGAGATGCCAATAATGAGCCTTATTTGTTTCATGTGGTTTAATGAGCAGCCTAGACTGCAGCTGGCGAGAGGGACACCTCACAGGCCCACCCAAAGGTACCCACGCTCCCTGGCAGAATCATTGTTCCCAGCAGCAGCAGAGCCGTGGCGGGCACGTGGGGGAGAGCGTTGAAAGCACCACGCAGCAGCAGCACCCACCGCCTCTCCTCCTACACCCTCCCCTCTTGCTAATGCATTTTTGCGTGGTTTCCACAGCCATTAATTAAAGGGAAAAGAGTGCATCAGATGTTAGTTTTATTAGCCCAGGCTCCTTAGAGAGAATCAAAATGAAAGGAACATATGTCATGCATTTGATGACGCCCCCCCCCCCTCCTCCTTCTCTCTGTTTCTCTCTCCACAATTGCCCACCTCACATACTCACAAAGTGTACAGTCAGCAGCTGTCTGCAGACACAATAGCATTTGATTGATCCTGAGGAAACGGTTAAGACGCGGCCCTGCCCACGCTTTCTGGCTGGCTGGCTGGCTCACATTCTGCACCACTTTATATTTAACGCTGAATGTGGCAGCGATTGGGATAATGGGAGCTGGGGACGGTGGGTGGGGATCTGAGGCTCTGTTCAGGCTCTAATGAGGACAGCCCTGAGAGTTCACAGGACCCTTGGAGTCTTGGGTGGTGCAGAGTTGAGATCCAAAGCTCGACACTTCACAGGTTGGGCCTTGTTGTTAATGTCTCCCTGTTATATTGCCCTCCGCATGACATCACTAATATCTTGCACAACACGGCAGGAAGATAAGTATGTAGATAAACGCTATCTGTGTGCCTCTCGCTCACCCATATATAACTGCATGACATACAAAGACAGATGTGCTCAATCGCTCATTCCTTACTCAACATTGCACAGACACAGAACGCACAGTACATGGATAATATACTTCTTTCTTTCTTCTCTCTCCTTGCAACGTGATAGCATGCCTTACCTTCAGGGGCAGGCTGATTTATGAGACACATGCCTGTTTTTTCATGACTTGTTTGATTGCATTCTCAGCTATCGGGCACTCAGGTTGCCAAGATCATAAAAATTCACACCTGCACAGGTTTGCTATAGAGTCAGATGGAGTGCAGGCAGAGCATGAGGAAGCAGGTGATCTGATGTGTTTTGCTTCCCTTGATCAACACAGACGTATAATACAGCTCAACATTGACGCGGATGATTGATTGATGTTCCGTGTCATCTCACTTTAACACAGGCTTTTATTTTTTGGGCCAGTGTAGCTAATGCGTAGGGCATGGCACATATTTTGTAGATGATTCTCATTACATGTGTTATATCATAAACAAGAACCGTGTCTAATGAATGTTTTTATCGTCTCTCTTTTTTTATTAGCAAAGAACAATGTACAAAACATTCAGACCAAACCAGAGGGCAACCGCCGGGTCTGAAAAGTGAAGCCCAATGCTGAAGTGCCTTAAACTTGCATTCTTTTCTTCTCTGGTTGCAAAAAGAAGTTTGATTATATAGAAGTCTATGAGAAAATGCCCCTATTTCTCACTTGATTTATTACCTCAGCAAACATTGTAAACATGAGTTGATGGTCTCAATCTCTAGTTTCAAGTCTTCTTCAATACAGCATGATGTTCATTTAGTAAACTATGGTCCCATTTATAGTCAAATAGATCATGAAGCAGGGAATGCTTTAGGGTGTGGCTACCTTGTGATTGACAGGTCGCTTGCACAGCATCTGGGAGTTGTCCGTGTTTTCGTCTTACAACTTAAACTCTTTCACAGTGTGTTGTCAGTTCACGAAAGTTCATTATAACACTTTGGTTGCCTACAAAGGCTTTATTCAGCGTTCAGTTGTACTTAGCTCCACCCTCTCGTGTCACTTCTGGTTGGAAATAACCAAGATGGCGACAGCCAAAAAGTCAAACTCGAGGCTTCAAAACCGTAGGCTAGTCCACAAACCAATGGGTGACGTCATGGTGACTACATCCATTTCCTAGTGTACATAAAGTTTATAGGTAGTCGTAGCAACAAATATAAATATCTATCAAGTGAAAGTTTTAGTCTTTGAGTTTAGCCTATCACATTTTTAAAAGGTAACTTTGTGAGGTCCATTGAGTGGATATTTTTACCGGACTAGATTGGATAAAATGCCATTAAACACAAAACGTCACAATACTATTGTTTAAAGTGCCATGGTGATATTTCATACACAACATTCAAAGATAATGCACCAACAGAAAGGTCATTTGCATGGCTCCTCTCATATAAAACGATTGAACCACATCAAGTTTATAAAAGATATCTGAGCCTCTGTAAATTCCTTCCAAAAAGCATTCCCATCAGTGTGGCGCGACTCCACCCTTGTCCTAAAACGATGTCCTGAGTCAAGCAGCCCGAGCTGTCTAGTCCCATGTGGTTACAAATGACCTCCTGTAGCGATAATGCAATAAGCGTTGTCTCCTATCTGCGTTCTCTGGGTTCTTTTTCACTTGGCCTGACACAATTGTGCATTTATCAGTGTAATTGCAAGAGTTGGAAGCACTGATGTTGTCTATTAGGCGGATTTCCATCCTGTTAAGAGCAGAGGGCCTTTTAATGTATGGCCCCGCTTGAGTGAACTGCTACACAATTACGCACCGGCCAGAGATTGAGTGGGCTGATGATGCTGATGATCGGGATGGTTGTGATGGCGATGATGATATTGGACCACCCTGCACTCTTCTAACAAGCCTTTCAGAGAGTGAAACAACAAAGTGAAACCGAGGTTAATCATTTTATTTACTCGTTTTTCTCTCTCTCTCTTTCCCCCATCTCTCCCTTTTCTTTCTGTTACCAAGTGATGGAGCCCGGACCGTGGAGCAGGGCGGTGCAGGGAGGGGGCGGAAATCGATGGGGAGCGCATTACAGTAAAACGTATTGATTAGGAGACCTGCGAGCAGTGTGTTGGTCGCGGAGATGGTGGAATGATGCAATGCTTAAAGGAATTTATCCTTTGACTTTTACATTAACCTTTTATTGACTGCTTTGCCTGTCCATAATTAACACTCACTTTAGCTAAAGTGGTTAGTTTGAGCGCAAAGGGGTCTCCGGCCCTTATTGCAGCGAGGGCCGCGGAGCTGCCGCCCCAGCCGCAGTTCAAGTGCACTGTGCTGCGCGGAGGGAAAGGGCCTCTGTGGAATAAGAGGCGATAGAATCCTAGATACCTTTCACATTAGCATACCATTTGAGCGCGGGCCTGCCAGGCTATAAGGTTTCAGGGCAAATTGAAATGAGTGATTGTGTTGCCAATCTCTCTTGACCGAGCGCCAGATGGGATAGTTAGGCCCATATCTGTCTGGGGTTAATCCATTGGAACAGCCTGGACTCACAAACACATTCACTGCCTCCCCCCCGCCCTTACAAACCTCTTTGTCTTTGACCTTAACTTTAAGGTGGGCTGCTCTGCCATGGGAAAGTCTTTTGGTGAGCCTTGTTTGTACGCCACCGCTGTGGCTCACACTGAATTTCTAGCAAGAGCCCTGGAGAGCTTAAGGCACCCTCGCTTGATATTGACTTTTTGTTTGGTTCCATTTTAGCAGTCAAGGGACGCTACTCTGTGAACAGTGGTAGATTGTGTAAAAGAGTGTGTGCTGAATTACCTCCACTACATTATCTTTGATAGTCGTCCAGTCTTGATATCTTTTATATCTCTGGTAACCCAGGAGCCTTCTATTTGCAAGCTAATGTTGCAAGATCCCTTGTCAGATAAATGCAGCAGCTCTGTTGAAGGCGGCTGGTCAGGGTGTTTTTTTTTTTTTTTACGATGTGTGTGTAGCCTTTCAGAATGAGTCAGGGCGGCAGAAAAGAGGCAAGTGTTTTCTCTCATAGCTCTACTGAATGAATACTTAATCACACCAAATCAAAGGCCTGGGTTCCCTTGGCCTGTGGTGTCCTCAAGCTGATGTCAGCAGAACCACACAGTGTGTGTGTGTGTGTGTGTGTGTGCTGTCTAGGTCAGTTTGCACTCTCTCTCTTTCTTGCACACTCTAGATATGTATGCCAGCCATGTCCTCCTCCTCCTCCTCCTTCTCTGAAGTGGCGCTTCCTTTAATTCGCACCCTAAATAAATGATGAGAACATTTAAACACACGGCTCGTCGCAAAGCCCCAAGGTCGCCTAATCGTATTATTTATGAAGTGATGTGCTACATAATGGTACTTAGTGCATGTTAACAGATGCTATTATCAGGCCCTGATCCGGAGCGCAGAAGATATATTGGAACAGTGGATGTTAATGCCGCTCCTCACCGCCGTAATGCAGCGGCTCTTTAAAGGGCTAACCGCACCAAAATGCAGCACTTAGGCCGAGAGCCAGTCGAACATTAAGTGGCTCCGGTGAAAATATATAACCCACAAATTGTGGCAGCCCCCGGCTGTCCCCTGACAACTTTAACATCCCCTCATCTCATCCATAACCGGCCCTCATATCCTTCTCTTCAGCTCTCCGTGTCCTCTCCATCCCCTTCTTTAGTCGCCGGCCACAAGGTGGTGGTGGTCGTGTGTGTGTGTTTGAGGTTTTTTAGGGTGTGTATATGAAGGGATATGATAGGACAGACCCTGGCATAATGACTGAGTGGGGAGTAGAACTGGCCTTGTGGCTCTAGAAGGGAATCTTAGGCCACCACTCACACACACACACACACACACACTACACACACAACACACAACACACAAATGCCATCCTCCTCCTCTCCCTCTTGCACCTCCAGGGTCAGGGGTCACTCTCATCTGTCAAGAGGCAGAGGGAGGGCAGATTTACAATGACAGCGGAGAGCAACACCAAGTCACCGCAGTAAATATTTACACTGGTCTGACAAAAGATGTGGCGAAGGTCTGTGGGGGTTCCATACACTGTAAGAAATTACAACTAACCCCAGATTATTAATCACAGGAAAATCACGCAAAGCTGGATATCTCACGGCTCCGGCGTGATCGCGACAACGGAGAGGGATGTTCTCGTGAAAGCATCCATGCTGTGTGTGTGTAAGACGAATGGGGCATTAATCATGATACATGATGTCACGGTTTCTCGTCACTGTTTCTGCCATTTATGTGTTTGGAAACACTTTCCTGATGCATCACTTTCTCCCACTCTCTCAGCTCCATTTAGCTCACAGGCTTGAAGGTTTTAAAACGGAAATGCCACAAAAAAGGAAGTACAAGATCAATAATTTAAATATCATTAACAATATGTAAGGGAAAGGCACTTTTATCTGAAGCATTTGAACGAAGAGATTACAGTCTCCTTTGTCCACACATCACACAGACACACTTCACATCCTGGAGGTTCTAATTGAGCACAGTGTTATTAGGAGTCATAAAAAGGAGAGGAAACACACAAGCCGAATGCCTCCTGGTCAAACACACATTACCCACTGTGTGTTTAGGGACAAGTTAACACACACACACACACACATCATTGACTTAACAACTTGACATTTCTGGTACTGACCCCTTGAAAGCCCCCATGAGTCAATACAGAAAGAAAGATTTCTATTTATCTACAATCCCTCTGTTGCTAACTAGCACTAGTTCCTGGGCATTAAAGGGAATATCCTGCATTTTTTTTTTATTGCTGTTATAGAAAGGGTGAAGAAAAATGGTAGAAAGTCTAGTGACCGACCTGAGACGTGTGCCCTAATGCTGACGAGTGGCTACCAGTTGGTTTTGATGGAAGGGGAGGAGTTAATGGGTGCTCTTGTTTCCTGTGTCCTGTCGCCTCAGGTGCCACTCAAGTCTGGCCCAGACATTACCCCCCGAGGAGGCCCCGGTGGACCGGCCCTTCTGGGGTGTGGATGACCCCGGCATGCCGCTGCCCTTTGATCTGGCCGACATCATCAACAGAGTGGAGTCGCTGCTCTGGAGGTGGGCCCGGAGATGTTGAAGTGTGGAAATCTGTTTCTGTACATAAACATACTCATGCAACCAGTCACAGGTTGTTTATTCATTACTCACACATGATTTTAATGGACAGTTTATTAGTATTGAATAATGTCTTTATTCTCACATAAATTCACACATGGATAATGGTGTTATTATTTACAGACCAATGCGTGATTCCAGAGTTAATGAAGGGTCAAATAAGAAATGTGGATAGTATTTTGCATGTTGTGTATTCCATGTGACATATGCTGAAAAACTGGCCCAGATATGAGCAAACTAAATGGCCACTTAGGGCCTCAGAGGAATATAAAAGATAAATAAATAATTGCAAATGGCTTTGTCAGCCACTTTTACAGCTTTGGGAGCTGCTCAAAGTCTCTGAAAAAGTTTGTTCTGTCCTTGTTGACATCATGTACAGATGCACAGAACACACCCACACCTGCTGTCACACATATTTTACATATAGTACACACTCCACCTAGTTGCTCAGCAAGTCTTGTCACAGACTCTAATAGTACATGTATAGTAAATCATTAGTGTTGGCATTTGGAGTGGCAAATACATTCCACTAAGTGAAGTAAGACAGTGTGTGCTTCCCTATTGGCCAATCATAGTACAGTGTGTATCCTTCTTCAACCTGGACCCTATTTTCCCATGTTTTTGTGTCCAACTGACTGATAGCGACAACAGTTTCTGAAATTGTGGTGCTATTGGGGCAAGCAGGCGCTATCATTTACATCCACTAAAAATGCTGGTTTTTGACATGACTGTTATTCTGACATTATGGAAAGAGTCTCGCTCAAGGAGAAGTCTCGTTGTGAAATCTGGTTAAGGTGACGTGTTGCCGGAAGACAACGGTGGAATAGTGGAATACATCCATGGTGGAAACACTGCGAGTGCCAGCCGGGCAGTACAGAAAGCTTAGTGGTATCTAAAATATTTTCAATGTCATCGCTGTATATTTAGATGATTTCGACAATGTGGATGAGGTCTGTGAATTCGACGGCCTCCCATATTTATTTGAGCCAGAGTATACAGATATTCAGACTTCACAATGAGACTTCTCCTTGAGCGGGACTTGGACACAATAACAAACAGACCAGATCAAGAGAAAGGCAGGAAAAAAAAACTTTTGTCGTTATGTCGCCATAATGTCGTTCGTTTCACGGCAGCAAGTTAAAGCGTTATCCCTCAATACTGGACCAATTTCAGAAATTGTTGTCCCCATAATAGAATATAATAGACACAAAAACATGGGAAAATAGGGTCCAAAGGCCTGTACTAAGAAGCAAGTTCAACATACACAGGGTATCTTCTCGTTATCTGGCTTAGCTGGACATGTCTACTGTCAGCAGAGCGGAATATTTTACAAAGGAAGAGCAAACTGTAATATTAGACAATTACGAAGAAGTTAAACATAATCCAGATCAAAAGTAACACAGTTGAAGCTGCTGAATGCTGGAAGGACAGCTGGCAAAAGAAAAAAAATGTGTGAATGCATAAATTAACAGATTTATTCATTTAAAGGAATACTCAAAAATCAGATACAGTCGTCTCGATGGGGCAGTGATATTATAAATAGCTTTCATAATAGAATGGATGAATACATTACAGAAGTCTACATTATGCCCTTTGATAACAATGTAGCGTGTGTGACTATTTCAGCCTTATTTCAGCTGCATCCCCGACTACGGCGGTGTGAAACGGACTTGAGACCAAGTAAAAAAATATATATACTGTATATAAAAACATGATTCAAAGCGGTAAGTACCCACAGCATACAGCCAGCTGTCCTTCCTTTTTGCTTTTAGCCTGGATTATGACTGTAACTTCTTCATATTTGATCTGCTCACTGAGCTTTGATTAGTCAGTAGGAGGTGCTTTTATACGAGTTGATCTCTTATCTGGAACATAACCTGCTACGGAGCAGGTTAGGTGTTCAGCATAAGTTACCATGGCGATCTACCCCGGTAAGAAGTGAACCACCATCGTAGGACTGAAAATGCCGGGTTAATCCTGATGTTACCTCGCTAACAAATCCTGCTTCGTAGTACAGGCCTCTAGTTAAAAAATTGCGAAGTTACCCTTTAAGGCATTTCAACCACTTGTTGTCACATAGCAAATCTTTGAATGGCCAATATACAAACTCAAATGAGCTTTTATATCTATATTAAGATCACAATTACATTTAAAGGTCAGGGTCATTTCACAGGAGGCCAATCATAACATAATACATACATTTTGACTACTGCCTATTTTTTTTCTTGTCCAACAGGATGTAATGGATGGATAGAGGGAAAAAACCCACCAGCTTTTCTGAATGGCCCCCGCTTCAGCTGAGCGAACAGACCACTGAAGACACCTTCGTTGTGATCCCATCAAGATTGATTTCCTTTTGATTGGTCCATCTACACCCCCAACCCTGCTCCACTGACCCCGGCATCTCAGCCACCCCAGACCACCATAATAGAACCAGAATAGTGCTTCAGTAACATGCCAACAACGCAAAGCTTAGCGACAAGCTACTAGTGTCACAACGGTCTAACGAAACCTGAGTGGAACCTGCATTTCAGTGTTAGCATACATTGTGTAACTATTTATTATTTCAGCGTATTCTGTTAATCTCATGTAACCCAGACATGCTTTTATCAATAGATTGACTCTCATTCTCAGTAGTCACAGTACAGTACATACATATATGCTTTCTATTTGTCACACAGTGTTATAATACAGTATAGAATGGTTAATCTTTGCTCACATGGTATTGCATTCTTCACTTGTGTATAGTGTAATCCCCCTTTTATTGTGTTCGGAAATGGAAATGAGCCTGAAGTGACCAAAGAAAGAATAACATAAGAAAGTTATGAATGTCACCCAATGGAGAACAAGAAGAATGTGTTGTTTAGTGTTTATAGTGTGCTTGTGCCATATGGAGGTATGTATGTGTGTGAGCATTTAGCCGTGTGAATATACACGTAATCAGTCGTCGGCCTGTGTGTTTGTGTCGCTCTCCCACACGTCTACATGAAGGCGCGCGTGTGTGAATATGATAGTGTGTGTGTGTGTGTGTGTGAGCCTGTAGGCAGCCTGCCAGTTGTTTGTTATTGAAGATATGCATATGGAGAAACAGAGACTAGCAGCAGGGCCCCTGCGCCTCTGCTCTGAAGAAAGGCAGCACTGATGGAATGACCCGGAACACAACCGCCGTTTCTCATAATTACAGCTGTTCAATCGCTTTTAATTACTCTTAAAGTGTGTAGAGCACCACGTTCCCCTGTAATGCTGCGGGCCATCCGAGAGAGCGAGAGAAAGATCCGGCGCTTCTGACAAAATCCACTTTCAAAACAGCTAAGAAGGGTTGGAAAAAAGGGGGCCGACGTCAAAGCAGTGTAGCAGCCCTCCTCGTTTGATTCCTTTTTCTCTATCTAGTTCATGATGAAGTAGAGACGCTGTTTACTATTAAAAATGCAGAATGCACTCCTTTTTTTACTTCTGAGGTTTTTTCCAAGATGTTAATGGTTGCCAAACGCTGTTCTTCTTGCTTCTTCTTTTTGCTGCGCCTCTCTTGTTTGTTGTTGTCAGAGATTTGTTTGTAGATCGGCAGTAGCGTTGACTTGTTTGAATCACTCTGTGCTCCCTGCGCCACAGCTTGTCTGTCTGAAGCAATAGGAATGGCAGTAAATAAAAAAAACAGTGTTTTATCCAACGACCTGCGTCACACTGTTCTCTGTGTGCTTTTGTCCATTATTACTTTTTATGGATAACACATGTATGACAGGTGCAAACATTTCTTCATACATGCATGTGTGTGTGTGTTTCAGTTTACATGGTGCCTGACTGTATTTCTACTAATATTTTTTGACCTGACCTTAAACCTAGACGAGCCATGCTATGTGTCTCATTACTCTCCCACTGTGGTGAAGGTGAGTTACTGAGCTCTGAAGTAGCCTCTCCCTAGAATCTGTCTCCCCTCAAGATAAAGAGGACATCAGTGGACAAAGATCCCTTATTTAGTGCTGCAGCTCTCTGGCAGGACAATTAGCTCAAATATATCCACACCAGACCAAGGTCAAGTCGTGCTTACATGCACAGTAGGTCTATAAATAATTCCTAATATTTGCATGAAGTTGATTAATTTCCCATGGGGCAAGAAACATTTGGTTTTCCAAGGAGATTTAAACCAAAGCAAATAAATATTAGAAACAACATTTACAATACGGATTGGTCGATGGTTTCTGGATGATGTATCCTAATTGTGTAATTATGAGGTTCACATTGTGGTTTTGAGTGAAATGTCTCAACAATCACAAGAGGGATTGCCATAATATTTGGCACACACATTCATGTCCCCCCGCAGGACGAATTATTATAACTGGGTGATCCCTTAAAGCTAGGGTTGGTAATCATCTTCAAAAACATTCTTAGTTATATTTGTTACCTGCCTGCGCACACTCTGCCCGTGCACTCATTGTGAGTCACCGGAATCTTCCACAAGCTGCTAGTTTGACAGCTGTGAGCTCTAACAATAGCCATGTTCGTTATGTTTACGTTCATAATGATCATTTTGGTGGAGTGGCTTTGGAGGGAGGCCAGAAGGAACAAGCTGTCAACCAGTGTCACTGACTTGGCGACTATCTCGCTAGATTTATGGACTTTTGGAGCTAGTTGTTGGAAAAGAGTTGGCAGTGTTGGCAAACCCAGCCCAACACTGGGCTGGGTTTGGCAACACTGCCAACTGCCAGTTGGATAATATCTTAAATCTAGCGTAGGCTACTCTTGCTATTTTGTCGAGATTACCGACCCTATCTTTAACTTTTCATTTAGCACCATCATAAGGTCAATGATTTCATTTCTCAAATACGTTGACTAAATACTTGCAAAACTAATGGCATTCCCTTTGTGTTGGGTGCTAAATGTTAGCATACTAACACACTAAACTAAATATGTTGAACGTTATAGGCCTACCTGCAGCATCAACTATAGCATTGTTATCGTGAGTATGTTAGCATGCTAATGTTAGCATTTGGATCTAAGCACTGCTGTATCAAAGTATGCTACAGCCGCACAGAGCTGCGAGCATGTCTCTAGACCAAAGAACGGATATTGCCAAGTCAAATGTTTGTTCCATTGCAACATCTGCGCCCAGCAGCTAAGCTACGCTTCCGCCATTTTGGACTGACAGCATACCGGACGCCAGTATAACGTCCGTCTAAAAAGTGCCATAATTGCCGGAATTTGAAAAAAAACCCACTGTTGAATGAATTGTGGACTTCGGCATTAAAGACAAACCTTTTAAGAGTCTGTTTAATACATACGTAGCCTACATCTGCTCTATTCAACAAGGAAGCCTTTGCATCTGGTCTTGTTTTGTTTTTGTCCAGCTGCCAGGTTTCTGTTTTCTCTAAACTTCAAAGGAAGCGGCTGGATTAGCAGAGCAAACGGCTTCTATGACAGATTGATTGATGGATTGATTGATTGAGTGATGTCACTCCCAGTGATGAAGTGATGGCTAATGTTCTGTATGTGTCTCCAAAACCTCAACTCCACACCCCCTACCAACAGCGGACCGCCGCCCCAGAGGTCGCCCATGTTAACCACTTCCTGTAGTGGCTGAGTGACTGAGTGATGGATGAGCGTGGAGCGCTCTCCCCTCGGGGGCCGACTGGAAAAAGGGCCCCACTTGAAGAGACAATTACACAGCGCTGGTGAGAGCCACAGGTATGCATTGTCCTGACCGGGGTCAGCCGCCAGCCAACCAGCCGAGCCACCCTCAATTAGGCCAACAATAGGTGCAGGGAGAGATAAAATAACCAGGTGTGTGGTGGGGAAAGGTATCGGTTTGGGGTCACATCCCAGTCAAATGTTCCGGTGTGTGGCTATAAGGCCTGGCTTGATTGTAGTGCAGTTTAATGAAATCAGGAAATGGATCCAAATTGTTTTTATATCCAATTTGTAAAGAAGGGTGAAGAAACATAACATATTTATTAGGTTATTTGGGTGAATAATGACTATCAATGTCAGTAAATTTTATTTTATGTATAGAATGGAGGAAAGCTGACCTCAACCCGAATGTTAAGATTGCATAAACTGTACTTGTGTTTTGTACCAGGCTTGATTCTTCTGTGTTTGTATAATAACGCAACAGTATTTGTGTTGTGTGTCTACGAGAGTGAATACATGTGTAAAGTTCTCCGTGAGCCTGTTTGTACAAATGAATAGATGTGTGTGTAATGTATCTGTGTGTGTGTATGTGTCCCAGGTTCCAGAGTGCAGGCTGGTGTTGGAGGCCCCGGGGCCAGAGAGGCAGTGGTAATTGTAGAAGGAGGGAGGCTGAGGAGCTGAAGATAGCATCGCAGCTCTGGGGCGGCTGTCAGCGGTGGGACGGGCCGCACTCATTTGTCACCAAACACAGACAAACAGCACTCAGCGCCGACAAAACACTGACTTGATTGACTACATGTGAAGCAACACCAGCCCTAATGTTTTGCAACTGTTAATTGCGCTAAAGGTCATAAAACAGGCAGAGCGCAGGAGGTTCGCGTCAGTGTAAATACAAGGCAGTATTTACAGTGACAGTAAAGGTCACGCAGACATTATGGCTATGGACAATGTAAAGATAGCATTTTTTCTTTAATGCTAAAACATTTTCCTCCTATCTGTCTTACATACAAAATATACAATTCATATTTTTAATCATGTTTTTGAATGCTATCTTTATCACTCTGCTTGATTTAGTAATACTGTGAGTGTTAACCCATGTTTGATTTAGATTTATCAATGAAGGTACTTTGATGAAGTGTGTTAAATAAAATCTAATTAAGTAAGATTATTATACAGTAACATTGTGCAGTTATATCTCAATACATCTGATATATATTATAAGGCAATCCAATATTTAAAAAAATATTTTTAGTGCATATTACTGATAATCACTTCACACTGCAATATGACTCTCATCTCCTCTTCTCTTGTCTCCTCTCCTCTCCTTCTCTCCTCTTCTTCTCTCCTCTCCTTTCATCTCCTCTCCTCTCCTCTCCTCTCCTCAGGCCTTGGCCAGACCAAACCCAGGGTCACTGGAGCTGCTAAAATCTGAAGCATCTCTTCCTCTAAACCAGCTGTCCTCTCTGCTAGCAGGCTGATCACCGCTGACGTGCTCACTGCCCCCAGTTCACTTAGTATTAGAGTGAAAGTGAAGTGATGGTGAAGTCCTGACGCCGATGTTGAAGCTGTCAGGAAGCCTGGCAGCTGAGCAGCCTTGATGAGTAGAGGATATATGGCGTGATGAGTGTGTGGTTGAAGAGTGCAGAGGGGGTCTTGTGGGAGAGAGGCCTTGCAGATCAAACAGCCGCCTGATCAAATGTAGAGCATGTTTGTGGGTCGTCGCTGTGGCCCTGGCTCTGGTGACCAGCGGCGGCCCCGATATCATCGGTCCTGCAGGACCTCGCTCTTTTTATCTCTTTCCCTCTCACAGTCCAGTCTGAAGTGGCTGACCCATTTTTGCACACCTCTGGTCAAATTTTCCATCTTCAGTTACAGTCCAATCAAAAGGAGCTCCTTTAAAAAGTCACATTAGTAGCATTTTCACATAAATATAGGTAATTAAATCATTTCTGGTTAGACAGACAGGCTGGCTAAACTGCCGATTTGTCAGTTAAACTGCCAATTTGTCTGTTTTGCTAGTCAGATAATGCTCAACTTTATGTCCCTTCCATTATTCTAGCATAATTTCAGCTCTCTCTGCTGTTATCAGTGACAAAAATCAGTTTTATCATCATGGTCTCAATTTTATGAAACTAAAATACAGCACCAAGCATCTTTAAATCCATCTCTTCCCTCCTGTTTCTCCTCTGCTACCAAGGCCTCATCCCCCCTCCCCATTTTCCCACCCTTCGCATCCACTGAGCGCTGTTGCATCTCTGCTCATACCTGTCTCACTCTCTTACAGTTGCGAGCCCTGTTAGCACGCTGCCATTCATATCAGTGGGATTAAATGGATCGTTTTCCAGCGTTAGCAGCTTCTCCGCCAAGTGGTCTTGATGTCCGGCCAAGCATAATTGAGTCATCTGCATCTCATCTAAAATGGATGAAAGGACTTTTTGATATCGCCAGGCTCACGCCCCTCCCCACTCCCTAACCCAGCAGGAGGGAGAGGAGGCTTAGGCGAGCATCACTTCATTCTAGAAAGACAGACCAAGAGGAGAGGGAGGAGAAGAAGAAGTCAAAAATACCTTGTGAGCCATCGCTACTTGTGGAATGACAACACAAGAGATTAACCAGTAGGAACAAAGGAAAACAGATCAGCACAGGTGATTTAGTTTGAGCAAATAAAACTACTAATTTCAGCTACCTTGTAACTTTACTCTGTGCTACAAAGAACATGACACTATTTCCTGCTTTGTCACTGACCGTTAACATGGTTTTAAGCTGTTTGCACAAACAACCAATGCTTTTGTTTTTCTGGAGAGGGCAGTTTCTTTTTGCATGGTAGCACAAGATGAGAAGAGGGAGAACAAAGCAGCAGTAAATACCCCACAAGTGATGCATTCCACCTTGAGGCCATAATGGACAAAGTGTCAACTTTCTTCTTTCAGTTCTGGAGTGGTGTCATGCATGTGTTTGTCCAAATCTCTTTGAAATGGACAAAAGAAAAAACATAGACACAAAGACTAATCCTTAAATTTGCCCAATGTAAAAGTGCTGTGGAACAAAAAACTAAAATATTACAAAAGAAAAGAAAGTTAAAGTGATGGTAGGCAGAAAGTTGTTGGCATCATTGGGCAAAAATCCCATAAAAACCTCCCAGCATAGTGTAATATTTGATCAGCACTGCCTAGTTTGAGCATTTGATCACAGTTCGCGAGTGATGACAGCTGCTCAGAGACGGCAAGGATCCAGCTCGGCTCTGATTGGTTGTTTTCCTCCGGTCTGTGAATCTCTTGCAGATACCATTAGGAGCACCGGAGGACACAGAGACACATGGTTGTCCTCAGATTACCTGTCTCATGCACTACAGGATATAGTGACCGTTTTATAAAAAATAACTTAATTTAATCACATTTGCTCCAATTCCACCTACTGCTGCTTTAAACAGAAGGAGCAAAGGTGTAACAATTAGAGTGAGGAGCCTTCACACAGCAGCTTAAATCTTAATCAGTCGCACAGGATTAGCAGGGAACAAACAACTGCATCTTTCTACTCCTACACCGCCGCCATGTTTAATGCATCACCAGGAGACAGACAAGATGAAAAAAAGGTGAATATTAGGTGATATGATGGGCAGGGTAGAGGTGGATGGATATGAGGAGGGCGGAGGGATAGTTTAAAGGAGGTGGTAAGGAGAGCAGGAGTGTGTGATGTATTCATCAGGAGAGACGCTCACCTTATCTGCTCCAACCTTGAGGATGAATTGCTGGCCAGCTCTCCCAAACACACACACACACACACACACACACACACACACACAAACACACACACATATACATATCCCTGACGCCAACTCTGCTGCCCCGTGATTGACAGCTCTTCAAATGAGTGTCTGAGTAGCACTGGGCTCTGGCCTTCCAAGTAAGTGGGCCGTCAAATTACATCCAGGGGACCGACTGGCCCCCTCTTCCCCTGGCAGAGGAGAGATCTATTTATTTGTCTGTTTATTTGCTTGGTTTAAATATTTGGTGGGGGAAAAATATTGAATTTTTGTCCCCCGGTCAAAGTCCTCCTCATATTTAGTTAATAAAGAGCAGAGGAGGTTGTTTGCCCAGAGAAGTGCAGGTTAAGGGACTTTATTTAAGGGAGTCCTCGGAGAGAGCCGGTGACCTTCTTCTCGTGGAGGAGAGGGTTGTGTACACTGTGCTGAGATTCGCTCTCGCTCTGCCTCGACCAGCCTCTCTGCCTTTCTCCGGTCTATTTATGTACTCAGACATGTTTCCTTCCCTCTTTTTCCCTGCTCTCCTGTCACTTCCCATCCATTCTTTCCTTTCTTGCATCATCCTTCCCTTCTCTTCTCCTTTCCTCTCTCACCTGCCTTTTCTCTCCATCCCTCCCGCTCTTTCTGCAGAGCCTCGCTCTATTTGACTGGAGTCTCTCTCTGGATTCCCCGGGCTGCATCCAGGTTAAACTCTTAATTGCCTCGGCGGTGGGTGGTGTAAGGCGCCGGCTCACTGCAGCTCAGCCGGTCCCTGTGCAGGGGGCTGCGGGGTTATTGGGTAGGGTGAGTTGTTCTGTGTTGGATTGTGGCTGGTGTGCGCTGCTGGCAGACAGTGCTGAGAGATGATAAAGACTTATTAATATAGATGATGGAGATGACCTCTGACAGCAGCTCTACAGCGAGCCTCCGCAGCACGTTAGGAGACGAGACATGATCTCTGTGTGCCCCCACACCTCTGTCTCTATCTATCTATCTATCTATCTATCTATCTATCTATCTATCTATCTATCTATCTATTTATCTATCTATCTATCTATCTATCTGTCTATCTATCTATCTATCTATCTATCTATCTATCTATCTATCTATCTGTCTATCTATCTATCTATCTATCTATCTATCTGTCTATCTATCTGTCTATCTATAGGTCAATTAACAACACAAAACAATGACAAATATTGTCCAGAAACCCTCACAGTTACTGCATTTAGCATAACAAATATGCTCAAATCATAACATGGCAAACTGCAGCCCAACAGGCAACAACAGCTGTCAGTGTGTCAGTGTGCTGACTTGACTATGACTTGCCCAAAACTGCATATGATTATCATAAAGTGGGCATGTCTGTAAAGGGGAGACTCGTGGGTACCCATAGAACCCATTTTCATTCACAGATCTTGAGGTCAGAGGTCAAGGGACCCCTTTGAAAATGGCCACGCCAGTTTTTCCTAGCAAAAAACTTAGTGCAAGTTTGGAGCGTTATTTTTGTCTTTGCAACAAGCCAGTGTGAGATGGTTGGTACCAATGGATTCCTTAGGTTTTGTAGTTTTAAGTGATGCTAGTATCTTCACTCTAGCTTTAAAACTGAGCCCGCAACAACTGCCGATAGATGGATTGCGTTAATGCGTTAAAGAAATGAGTGGCGTTAAAACTAATTTGCGTTAACGCATTACTATCTATCTATCCTCTAACACTACCACCTCTCAATTACTTCGTTCCCTGTCCTCTTTCTGCACTTTCTCGCTCCATTCCTTAAAACACTGGTACATTTACTGCAGCCACACGCCCACAATCAATACCCACTAGTGGGATGAATTTAAACTGTACACGCTGTAAATGTAAATGTGGACATCTGCAGTGTCTGACTCCCCCCCCCTGTATCTGGATAAACTGCAACAGCGTGCGTGCATCAGTCAGTCTGACGGCTACAAGACCCTCTCAACTTGTCACACGCAACCACAACACATGCGTGCTTCGATCCAAGATCCAAGCCCTAATGCTTTTCTGCCACTGAAATAAAACCCGCAACACTGCTGCTCGGCTAATCAATGGGATCAACGGCGTATTGTATCCGCTTGTAAATGCGTTGACAGCTGTCAGGTCCTGTAAGTCACCGGTAAAGTCATCTTTTTCCCCTGACATAACAAAAAGCTGTATACTGTACTGTATATGGGCTTTGCAGACTGAGAGCCTCAGAAGCCACAACACAACCCCGGCTCATTTCATAAGGCTATATTAGCGAGTTAATGCCCCCCATCTCAGTGCTCCACCCCTGCCATTGATTCTTGTTTAAAAGGCTATGGGTAGTCGATACCACCTCCTCATCGCCATCTGTCTCTATTTACTAATAAATAAAGTGGAGAGCATCGACTGCTTTGGCCAGGCCTGTAAAAGCATGCATGCTAATGAGCACTGGGCCTCTGTGGCCAACGGAGGTGGGGATACTCCACCTCTCCACTAACTCCATCTCTCCGTCTCTGTCTCGATGGCTCTCGCAAGGCACAGCACTCCAATCATGGTAATTGCCCGCCGGTCCAGTTGTTGTTTAACATCGCTCATCAGACGAAATGCGGTTTCACTTCAGCTGCATAGATTTTTTTCTCCTAGGCTTTCTTGTATGTTCATTCTGTTTTCTTTCTCCCCCCGTCTCCTATAGTTGTGTGTAGGTCAGCTCTTAAGGTCATGTCTAGTCGTTTGTCAGATGCGGCCCATGAGCGCCGCCGCGCTACACTCCGTCACGCTGATCAATTATGGATCATACAGATGGGCTTGTTTGGAATGGCCCCCATGACGCATATGTTCTAGAAGGCGCTCAATCTTTTTTCTGTTCACCTCCCATTCCTCTTAGTTTTGCAATATCTACATAGAGAGAAAGTATTGGTATTAAAGCAGCAGTGGGTAGAAATGAAGCAAATATGATTAAAAACGGTCACTATATCTTGACAGTAGTGCATGAGACAGGTAATCTGAAAAAAATTATGCGCCTCTGTGTTCTCCGGTGCTCCTAATGGCATCTGCAAGATTTCACAGACAACCAATCAGAGCCGAGCTGGAGCCTGCCGTCTCTCAGCAGCTGTCAATCACTCGCGAACTCCGATCAAACGGTCAAACTAGGCAGCGCTGATCAAATATGAATCAATATTCTGTTACTGTAATGCCTATTTCTCGCCTCAAATGTTTTCAGAAACATCTTATAGTGTACTGTTTAGCTGTAAAATGAGAAAGTTTGTGACCTGGTACACATGTTGAGATCTGTTGAGGAAATGCCAAGCACCGCCCACCAGCCGGAGCACAGCCAACAGGAACGCTCTCTCTCTGAAATGACCTGTGATTGGATTTCTGAAGTCTGAAAACAGAGCCATGAGGAGCTGCAGATGTCTAGTTATCTCTCAGAACACTTGAAGCTTTAATAAATATATGTGGAGGAGGGGAAAAATCAATATTTGGATTGAAGGAAATTCCTCATGTGAAGGTGGGAAAAGCTTAATACACACACTGACATACAATCATCATTAACAGCATCATAATTATTATTATTTGAAGAAGATTCAGAAGAAGAAGTAAAACAAAACATTTACACACACACACATGGACGTATAGTCCATTTGGCTTGACACTGATTTCCTGAGTGAAGGGGTGGTGCTGCTCTCATAGCTCAGCATAACACAGTACTGCTGTGTCAACTGTGACCCCGGCGACCCCGCAGGAGCCAGAGAATGGGCCGGCGGGGTCGCTGTGCAACTCAGGTGAAATGAGGGGGTCAAAGGTCAGCTGTCCAGTGTGTCAGGCTTGCTGATCAGGAAGTGTAGCCTCTCGCTTCGGGGAGTACACAGGGAGTGTCATGTTTTGGACACATACCCGCAGCCTGACATAAATCTTCCGTGCTTACATGCGGCGGAGCTCCCAGCTAAGTCAGTGCGCTGCAGGAAAGTGGTGGGAAGATGCCAGTAGCAACTACTCAAAGTGACTGTGCAAGAGCTGATTATTGGACTTTTAGTGCTGATTGGTGTTTGCGGCTCAGAGGGCAGATCATAATTAATATTACTGCAGGAATTAATGGTTTAGTTGCCACTGAGACAACTGAAAATGCATGTGTACTCGCTACTACACTACTGTAAAATGCTTTGAATTAAACAAATACAACCAGAAACCTGCTATAACTAATATGATCTTTGATTTGATTAAAATAAATTCTTGAAATTTGGTACATTTTGTATTTTTAGCAAGCTACTCTTACTTTCTTTTGTCTAATTTGATTTAATTAATTCTATTTTACTTTTCTAGACGAAAAAACTCTCACTCAAACTCAAACTGAAGAGCATTTCTACTAAGAGTATTCATATATCTTCTCCCATCTGTGGCGGTCTCATACGGAGTCAAACAGTGCAAAGGTTCATGTTTGTTTGTCCCAACCCTTGCTCTCTATCTGCGGCTCACTCCCATTGTAGACACATCCAAACGGACCCCCTGCCTCCGCCATGCTGAGGCCGTCCTTCCTTCCATCCTTCACCCAGAGTCTTGGGTTAGAGAGCTCACTGTTGTTCTGAGTCGACCCAGCATCCTGGTAGTGCTATGAAGGGAAAACAGCAGCACCGCAGTGGAGTTTCCTTCCCCTGTCTCATCTCAAGCAGGCTCTGCTGGTTGTCCGGATCAAACCAGCCCAACAGTGTGGTGCTGAGTCGTGTCTGCAAACAAGAGGAGGCCCGTGCATTAAAGACTCGTCACGGGGGGAAACGCGTCCTACTCTCCAAGTTTTACTCTCCAGCAGCCCTGGAGAGGGTAGTATTACAAGGAGAGTTCATGCGTGTGTATGCACCTGAGTGTGCGCTAAAGGCTCTTCTTTTTAAAGCTGCGGTGGGAAGAATTGGAGCAAATATGATTAAAAAAAGAGTGCATGAGACAGGTAATCTGAAAAAAATGAAATATGAATCAATATTCTGTTACTCTAATGCCTATTTCTCACCTCAAATGTTTTTAGAAACATTTTTTAGTGTACTGTTTAGCTGTGACCCAGTCGCCATGTTGAGATAACTTGATGAAATGCCAAGCACCGCCCACCAGCTGGAGCAAACTTTCTAATTTTACAGTTAAACGGTACACTACTAGATGTTTCTGAAACATTTTAGATGAGAAATAGGCATTACAGTGAAAGAATATTAATTAATATTTGGTTAGTGCCTAGTTTGACTGTTTGATTGGAGTTCACGAGTGATTGACAGCTGCTTCCATTGAATGAACAGCCAATAGGAATGCTCTCTCTCTCTAAAATGACCTGTGATTGGCCAAAGATGTAGATTTTTTAAAGCCTGAAAACATGTCATGAGGAGTTGCTGCAGAAGTCTAGTGTTTTTTTCTCGGAGTAGTTGAATTACAATATGAAAGGAAATATAAAATATGGAAAATATGAAAGGTTATTATGGAGTTTTTTCCTCAGTGATGCCAAAAACATTCTGCTTACCCCTGCTTTAAGTTTAGTTTTTTCATTTATTTATCCAATATGCTACTCTATCTATAGATGATACCAAGTCACAGAAGCACATTCCCTCATCAAGGTGATCCTGGAGGAAATCATCTGACACATAAAATGGTGTGCTTGTTTCCACCAGGAGCACAGAAGAAGAACTGGACACCACAGCAATGATTGATTATTAAAATAACAAAAAAAAAACTTGAACCAATGACTACCACTTTAAAATGTTCACTGTATAAAATTCCAATGAAGGCTTATTTATGCATGGTTTTACTAGAAATGATGTTTTGGAGCAGATTGCTGCAGGGTTTTGTATTTAACTTTTTTATTTTTTGTCGTCAAAAGTCATAAAAAGGGGATAAATATCACCACTGCAGTTTATTTTGTTATCACTGCCGTCTGCACTTTGACATTTTTAAGCACTATAGTGTGACACCACTAATCTTTATTCTTCATTCAGAGAACAACTAAAGTTTGAAAGTCTCAGGTCTGCTTCTTTCATCTTTGTTCATCCTTGCTTCTGACGAAAAAGAAGACAGGCACTCTTCACTCTTTTTTCCCCCCTCTCCTCTCCTCGCCTTCTTCCTCCACTCACTCCGTCCAGGGAGTCATTATTGCTTTGGTAAATATTTCATAGGCCTCAATACCTGTGCACACAGCCACCTGCCAGCCGCCTCTCCTCTCGCACACAGACCATGGATAGACAGATCAAAATGAAAGAGAGCAAAGTGAAGGCGGAGGAGTAGGAGGAGGAGGAGGAGGAGGAGGAGGAGGTGGAATGAGAGAAAGGGAGAAGGAGACTCTGCCTGCCTAGTGTGCATTTACATTTTCAGTGAGCCGAGGCTCTCTGCTCTGTATCCTGGCTTCATAACAGACCGAGTCCTTTCAAAAGATGGAAAGATTCCCTGGATGTTGTCAAATCTGTGCCCAACAACGTTTTGTTTTCTGAGGCCCACCTTTTTTTTTTTTCGCCCTAAGCATTTCGTTTTTTGTACTCGGCACATAAAAGGTGCTGGTTTAGTTTCCGAGATGGTTGTGCTGGGAAAGGAGGGAAGAGCGGGAGACGAAAGAATGAGCCGGCGCAACCTCAAGACAAGACAGACAGAGAGAGAGAGAGAGAATACTAAGCTTCTCCTTCTTCTGACCTTGAAGAGGCCTGTAAGCGGCACCCACTCTCCCTCCCCTCCTCTCCCTCCCTCCCTTCCTCCTACTCTTGCTTTGCCAGCCCCACCTGTTTACTTTGACTGGGTTAGAGAGGGGTCTTGCATCACCTGCAGTGTCCTCTCTTTCTTTCTGTGCTCTTGCTCGCCCCGTGCCGCTTCCTACCTCGAAAAAGGACTCAAAAGGAGTAGCGATCCAGAGATGAAATATTCAGCTCGGGCATAAGCGCTTCAAGTTGTTTCAAGAGTGGATAGCTTGTTGCCGCAGAGCTTTGACTTCATAAATAAATGGTCAACAGTGGCCTCTTCGACTGCCCTGCCTCCTGTATATATATGGGCTGAGCTGTTCGGGTGCCCGGGGCTAAGCCCTGCCAGTGAGTTCCAGGCCTTAAATATGGATAAGCTGTGAAACACCTCTGGACACGCTCCTATGTAGTCAGTATAATGTTGGATAAAGCTCAGCCGTACACACGTCGAGAGACCTCGAATAGAAAATGTTAAATCTTTATGCCATCTTGGGAAATGCAAGGTTGTTGGGTGTGCAATGAGTAATATTAGTTTTCTTTACATTCAGATTGTATGCTTGTATCCGGAGGGCAGACATTCAGTGTCCACTGTTTGTCATTTCCACCGTAAAAATAGTTGTTAATGGATACACTGACTCATCAAGACGATTGAACCTTTGTTTACAATCAGCCTAACCACCAGTTAAAACAGCAGTAGGTGAGATAAGAGCAAATATGACAGTCACTATATCCTGACAGTAGTGCATGAGACAGGTAATCTGAAAAAAAAAAAAAGATGTGCCTCTGTGTCCTCCGGTGCTCCTAATGGCATCTGCAAGATTTCACAGACTGGAAAAAACAACCAATCAGAGCCGAGCTGGAGCCTTGCCGTCTCTGAGCAGCTGTCAATCACTCGCAAACTCCGATTAAACAGTCCATCTAGGCATCGCTGATCAAATATGAATTAATATTCTGTTACTGTAATGCCTATTTCTAACTTCAAATGCTTTCAAAAACATCTTGTAGTGTACTGTTTAGCTGTAAAATGAGAAAGTTTGTGACCTGGCAGCCATGTTGAGATCAGTTGAGGAAATACCAAGCACCGCGCAATCCAGCCGGAGTGATTGACAGCTGCCTCCATTGAATGAACAGCCAATAAGAACGCTCTCCTTGAAATGACCTGTGATTGGCCAAAGTGAAAACAGAGCCAAGAGGAGGTGCAGAAGTCTAGTTATCTCTCAGAACACTTAAATCATAATATGCTGAAAGGTTATTATGGATTTTTTGTCCAATGATGCCAAAAATATTCTGCGTACTGCAGGTTTAACAGTGTCGCCATATGCTGTGCTTTCCTTTGCATTCCAATAATCTTAGCTGACCATTTACCCCTCCCCTCTTCTTTTCACCCGCCCCCCAACCCTTTTCCCCAAAAGCTCCAAAGCCGCTCTTGTTTCTGTTAAGGGAAAAGCTTGACGCTTGGTTTCCTTTGAGCTTTCCTATGTAAACGCGTGTTCTCACATTTGCCTCGCAGTGTTGGACACTTCTACCAGGAAATGAAATGAGTCCGTAACAAATGTTTTGGCTTCTGTTGAACTATTTAGCGAACGGCGGGCTTGCCAACAGTAGCAGTGTGTTTGGGTTCCCAGAAACCCCCTGGGATGGTGACTCCCCGAGCTTCCGGGATGGAGGGGCGAACACTTTGAATGAAAGGAGAAAAAAAAGGCAAAAGAAATGTCATACAGAGCAGCGAAGGTATTAGGATAAGAGGGATTGGAATGAAGATTTTCTTTTGTAGATACATAAAAGTCCATTTGTATTTCATTTGTGTGTGAATGGAGATATGGTCTCGGTCTAGCCAGGCCATTTAGCCTCGTGCGCTAATCTGCAGGTGGAAAAGGGGGACTGTGATAAAGGCACCCTTGAAGACAGGTTTGGCTTCCTCTGGTGCAGCAGGTCACGAGCAATTTGCGCCTCGTTGATTTTGTGTGTGCCTAAGTGTGTGTGTTACTGTGAGAATATGCAGTATGCTAACACCCTTGAGCCTTGTAGCCATAAATCAGCAATAGGAAATGGTGTGACACAGGCTGCAGGGCCCTGCTGATATGGACTGGGGCTATAACGGGCCCTGTTTCAGTCGGAGGAAGACATCAGCTGCACTGATCTTTACTACCCTGCAGGGCTCTGGAGATTACTACTGAACAAGAAGAAACACCATTCAGGTCACTCACATGGTGAAAACTTTTTCTTCTTCGGCGTGCCTGTGCCACACACAATCGCTTTTGTACAGTATACGCTTTGACAATACTGTATACCGCTGCATGAGCGATGAGCCGCATTCACGGTTCGCTCAATGTGCGCACGCAGACAACGGCGTTTGTTATTCTGTCTGTTTGTTGCAGATAGGGCCTGGGTCTTGTTAGCTGTCAGGCCGAGCATCCACAAAGCTATTCCCTCACTTATTGATGGGGATCCTCTAAATTACAGGCTCAAACAAGAGAGGCGGCTGCAGAAAACAACCCTTGTAAAAGTTTCCTACGAGCCCCTCACATTTCAGCATTGTGTGTGTGTGTACACGAAGAAAAAAAAGAATGTCAGGAAGATCCCAAATGCATTTTTCTTTATTTCTCTTTCCCTTTTCTTTTGGCTGTCTTTTCTTTGGTCAGACCCTGTCTGGTCTTGCTATTATCCTGGGGCGTTATCAGTGTGTAGCTGCCTCTTCAGATCAGGCCTGCGATAAGGGCTAAATAAATGGAATGCTTGGCTAGTGGACATAGGTCAAGCCTTGTTTCGCCCCAGTTTTTTTTTTTTTTTTTCACGTGTTGTTGTGTTTGTCTGCAGGGGAAGTGGAGGGTGCAGCACGAACAGGCTCTGCAGTCTAATGAACTTATTGATTTCAATTTCAGGGCTGCTTTCTCCTCGCCTGACGCTTTCTGAAGCTTTCATCCATTTCTGGACATAAATTAGTAACTCTGTCTCTTGTTCGGGGACTTTTTTTTTTTGCTCGTCTCTTTCGCTCGCTCGCTTGGATTGTTTCTCGGAGACAGGTTGCTATCTTGGAAATGCTGTTTTTAAATGTGTTAAAAGCTTCTGTGGTTAGATGGATGCTGTCTCTGTCTGGGTGTTTTCTGTGTGGCTTAGCATACACCTGTCCTTGACAGAGATGGAGCTAACCAAATGACAAGCTGTGTGTGTGTGTGTGTGAGTGTGTGTGTGTGCCATCGGCCATTGGGGGTCATTGAAGATGCTGAGTGACCTCTTCCCGAGGGGGGTCAGGGAGCAGCTGACAACTGTTTGTGTGTGCATGTATGTGTATCGCATGTGCATCCACTACTAATGCATATCATGTATCACATGCACGACATGTTTTCCCCACAAATTTGTGCGCACATCCAAAGACGGAGGCCCACGCCAACAGAAGTGAGCGCAGCACATTCCCAAAAGAAGCCCAGCTCGTGGAAAATGAGAGGCCACCGGCGCTGGGACAGGAAGCCTTCTCGGCCCGGCCCTAACGAGCACTGTGGGAGCCTCCACTCCGGACCCGGTACATCCGATACCCCCGATGATGTCCAAAGGCTAAACAGTTAAAAGGTCCGGTTGCTATATGTAGATGCGCAACACCCCCCCCTCTTCTTGCTCTGAATCTGATACTCTGGGAATCACAATAACAAGGCTGTGAGCTCTGGTCAGTTTTCCAGAGCTACCAGTCGGCCTCCCACCAGCAGCAGGCTGCGGAGACCCGGAGAGAGAAAGATAGAGCGAGAGAGCGCAAAAGAGAATTGATGCTGAGTAGCACAGGTTTTAATAGGGCTGTCAGAGTCATATTGTTTATGTCGTGTTCCAGATTAATCCATTCTTCCTTTATGAGCCTCTGCAGCCACCGTAAATTGCAAGCACGAAGCCGGTCCACCGTTGAGTTATACGCCTCGGGGATCAGTGCCACACATGGGCGGAAAATAAATCATTTCCCCCGGATTTAACGCCGGGCAATACCTGGGCCCTTTGTAAATAAAGCCATAGATGTTTTTACACCCCCCTGTTTTCTCTCTCCTGCCTCCAGGGCTCTTATTGAATCTCAAAAGGAGAGGGAGGGAGAGACAGAGAGAGAAACATGAGAGAATAAGAGAGAGCAGAGTTGAAGGGGGACTGGGGGAGAAAGAGGGAGGCGAGAGAGAGAGTCAGGAAAGAGGTTCCAAGCGGGGAAAGGATGAAGAGACACAAACCAAGATAGCTTCGCAAAACAGACAAGTAGAGAGAGAGAGAGAGAGGATGTAGATGTTGGCTGGGTGATGTATGCGTGGAGTGCCGATTCCCCGGGTTCTCGGGGTGTTCAGGTTGAGATCTGTCAGACTGTCTAAACACAAGGCCCACTGTAATGCACTGCTCTGGAGCAGTGGGCACCGAGCAGACAGCCAGCTCCACCAGCGCAACCAGCAGGGCGGCCCAGCTCGGCTGCGGCGCTGGACGCGGCCCGGGCTGCCTGCCTTAAGCCCTCCCCCCCTTTTCCATCACCATAACCTCTAGCCCGCGGGAGCAGTGCCAGAGCCTGGAGAGACAGAAAGAGGGAAAGAGAAGGAAGGACAGAGAGAAAGGCCCGGAACAACTTGTTCATCCCGGCTTGCGCGGACTGCCGGCCGGAGACAGCCAAAGGGAATGGGAACTGTGCGCGCTGCTCTGTCAGGACTTCATGAAGTATACATGACGTGCTATGTGAAAATGCTTCCTGTGTACTGTGTATCATGCTCTTTTCTCCCCTCCTCCCCCTATTTCTTCTTTAACCCCCTTCCTCCCTCCCTCTCTACCGTTGCTTTCAAGAGCTCAAAGTTTGCTTTTCTTTTCAGTGACAAAGTATTCCCTGGTTGTAAAATGTTAATCAGTGGCAGGCAGCAGGGTGACACGAGAGGCTCCAGCTTCTGGTGGTGTACTGCAGGTCGGCCGGATCTCATCTGGGATGATGTTGGGCTGCCGCAGATGTTCATGGACCACAGTGAGATCAACTAGAATATACACTGCATCTTATCTTTGTTCCCTTTGTAGAGTCCAAACCACATGATTACATAAATACAGCTACTGAACAGACCCTATACTAATTCATTCTTAACACAAGCATTTAACCTATCCATTATTCATATCTCTAACAATGCCAGAGGGCAAAAAAATCAGTGCTCCCCTCGCCCATATATCTGCCCGGCTACAGAGAGGGTGATGCATTATTCAGGGTGTGCCAGGCTAGACTGTTCTCCCTGTTCTCGACTGCTGGAAGCAACAATCATCTGGCTAGGACACTGTTCTCTGTCTGTAAACCCTCTGTCCTCACCTCTCTCTGGCTGTTGTCTTTGCCTCTCTTAACCTCCGTTGCATCATGGTGATTTTTCATCCTTGGTGTTTATCCAAATGCCTCGTGGAATTACTTTTTCATCTCTCTGTCCTATACAGTATGCATGCATAATTCTATCACACTTTTTGGTGCCTGTTGATCCAATGGCCTGTGTTATAAAACGCTTTGATTATTTCACTTTGTGAAAGTTTTTATTGATGTTGACCTTGGCCGCCGTCTTGCACTCGGCTGTTCATTGTTGCGTCTCTCTACCTCTCACACATCTCTTGTCATCTCTTTAAACTCAAACCGCCGTCCCATAATTTAGCCTCTTTGCTTCTGTTTCTTGTTGACGTGAACTGTCACCGGGAGATCCAAATATATTTTCTTGTATTCTGGGCCTGTTGTCTCCTGGCCCTCTGTTCTGTATCTCCCCTGGTACCCACTCAAGAAAAGACATTAAAATTTGAGCAGAGAGGGAAGACAGAGAGAGCCAGGGCCAGCCTGGGGGTCCTGGTGTACTGCTGCACACTTTTGTCCCAGAAAACAGAGCATGGGATGACAAGTTGTGAAGACTCTGGGCTGCTTGTTTGTTTAGGCTGGAGTGAGACTGTTTCTCCAGGCCAACATTATGAGTTAGAATAGTTACTGCTGTAGCATTCAGCTCAAACTTCTTCTCAGTGTAGTTTTGAGTGCAGGGACACACAATTGACAAAGCAAGGCAAGGGGACGAGGGAGAGAACGTCCACATATGCAGATATAATACATGCAAAGAAACTCAGATTTGCATTTGTCAACATTAAATGCCTAACTTAGAGAGGACCTATTATACTTTTGTGCCCTTTCCTTTAGTGTGTTATATCGTTTTTTGTGCATGTAAAAGGTCTGCAAAGTTACAAAGCCCAAAGTCCACGCAAAAGGGAGTTCTCTCCCCCACAGAAACACTGCTCCTGAACTGTCTGAAATGCCTTGATTGAAGTCCCACCTTTTCTTCTGTAACGTGGTGATGTCACCAAGTAATACATTTGCATAATACCTGCCTAGTGGCTAGTTTGGCACGCCCTCAAACAAAGTGTTGTTAGAGCGGAGCTGGAGCGGAGTCTGAAGAGTTTGGTCCGGTTGACCAATCACAACAGAGTGGGCCAGCTGACCAATCAGAGCAGACTGGGCTTTTCGGGAGCTGGGGGCAGGTGCTAAAACGGAGCATTTCAGACAGAAAAGACATGCTGCAGCACAGCTAGTTTGAGAAAAATTAAGCCTATTCTACATTTAAGCATGTAAACAAGTTCTAGTAGAAACCCAAAATACAAGTATGTATGTGAAAAAAGCACAACAGGTCCTCTTTAAACTTGTATGATTTTAGGTCACTTTGCACAAAATATCAGTTGTTGAATTTCTGCAAAATGAGCGCTACTAAGTTTTCTCAGAAACCCTCAGCGCCAAAGTCGGAAAATCAAAATAAAGCAGAGTTACTTTGTGGGTAAAGGGGCGAGGTTGCTCTCATTTCGTATTTGAAATCAGCTCCATAATTTGATCTTTGTAAAACTTAAGTTGCTGCAGGTGTTCGGCAGGAGGAATGATAGCCTTAGGGCTCGGAGCTACGGTGAGGCCCCGCCGAGATTTCCCATCATCCCCACAGTCTGGCAGCAGCTTTTCAAACAGCGCCCCTTCTGAAGTTGCCCTTGGTTCTACATGTGTAGCAGTAATTATGAATGAGGGGGACTAAGATCTGTACAAAACCATCAAACATTTTACAGCTTGCTGCTATTGTAATAAAGATCAATAGACACGGTATCAGTCATGGTTTTGAAGGAGAGGTGGTGCTGTACATTTTCCCTCGCATACTTCCTCTCTTTCTTTCTTTCTCTCCGTCTCCCTCGCTCATGTCCCCTCTCATTTCTCTTTTCTTTCTCTCTGTACTCTCTCTCCCCATACAGAGCCAGTGTAGCACATCCGTTTTAATTGCCGTTTGTAGGGCTCTGTGATGTGAGCTGCTAAAAGACACCCATCCTGTAAAAAGAGCAGGAGACGGAGACAGAGAAAGGCAGTGAAATACATTCACTTCGGCACTTGCTAGTTCTATAGCAAGGGCCAAGGCCAAACTTCAAGCGCAGTGTGTGTATACTGTATATTGTGTGTGTCTTTGAACACAATGTACGATGCAAGCAAAGGCAAAGAAACTGTATGTGCGTGTATGTTGGACCATGCATTAAACATACACTCTAAGCCAATACAACCACATGATGGACTTAGAACGCTACCACACTTTCCTCACACTTTCAGCGAGCCTGGGAGTGTTGGGGCTGTTAAAGCAGCCTCTGCTAGTGGGCTGAGGTCATTTGACCAGAGATGGAAGACACGGAGAAGCTGCAGATCAAACAGTATTCTGTCTGACAGGAGGAGATAAAGAGGCTGTCAGCCTCGCCTCAGAACAAAGCAGCCCCTCACCTCTCTGGCCCACATCAGCTCCCTGACGGCCAGCTGATGCAGTGGTAAATCAAAAGGTGGGTAAACTAAGATGAACGTCAAAAGATGATCACAATGCCAACATCCACCGTTATAAAAAATGTATAGTTTTAGGAAGAGCTTTGTTCCAATGTGCTGTGTAGCCTATCTGTTTTGGAAAAATGTTACCCAGTGCTGATCGGTAAATATATCAGAAAGACAGATGTTTCTATTAATTAAAATTAAAATTTTAACTTAATGCTTTTATTTCTGTTGGTTATTATTAGACACTACAGTAGTGATAAATTAAAAATTAATAATAAAATATTTTTTTTTTAATTCCCATCCCTAACTAAAATGAACCGGAAGTTTTGCAGTGCATGGTGCATTTGCGAGCACAACAGGAAGTCGGAAATCCGTGTTGTCTCCGGGTGCATCCCAAGTCTCCATGTTAAGCTGGAAGTAGATGTTCCATGTCACAATGTGAGCTTCACAAACGTTAAGAAACGGCAGGAACTACAAGTCAAAACAGTTATTTAAGTCAATTATCTGATGACAGTGAAAAGGTTTGCCCGCAGGAGCCACGAGACCGCCGGAAGTGCCAGTTTAATCTCAATTAGTTGCTCTTCACTCACCTGTCCAACAGGTAAACTAACGTTAGCTTCTCACTTCTGTTTTGCTCTTGCTGCTAAGAGTATTTGTCAACATGATTGTGTTTGTTTGCTGTGTTTCTTAGAGAGCTAGAGAGTAAGGTTTGTAGGTTTAATGTGTAAGATGTGTTTTATTGCTTGCTCAAATATTGGCCAAGCTGAAAAAGTTTAATTCTTTTTTTCATGTCTAATATTTGTATTGTTTAATGTTAAGCATATTTTCTTAGAACAAAATAAGTCTAATAGCATTTGATAATTTGGGATTTGAACTAGAGAGTAACACATAACTTTCAATATGTTAAAGATTTGCATTCAGTCAGCGCTTACTTTGAAAACAGAATAGAGACTATAAGCCTGTTTGTGAATGCAGGTCAGGTCTTTTATCGAAATGAGGAGATTCGGTGAAGAAGATCCAACGATTCCAGTCGATGACGAGCCTCTGAGCTTGATTTCCAGGAACCCCCAGATCTACATTGCCACTGAAAGAATCGCATCAGCTTTGTGGTGGGATCCTGCCAGTCACCCGGACAGGTACCAGCTCCAACATACAATATACTTTGAGTGCACTCTGACTCATCAGACCTCCATATGATCTGAACTCAAACAAAGTTGATAATTTTCTATATGGTCAGCCGACACTGACTTGGAAGTTATACTGTGGATAAATCCCACATAAGGACAAATACGCATAATGATTTAAGGTGATCGCCACCAAACCAAGCTTTTTTTAAAGGACAATTTGGTTTAAAGGGCACCATGTTTTAAGTTTTCATATCCATGTAAATGTTGCATTTGCTTTGCTAAACTAAAGTTGCAGTTAACTGAATGCACTTGTGTTGTGTTTATGGTTATTGCATTCAAAATGTGGCTCCTTCCGAACCTAGAGCGAGGTGTACTTACCCAGGAATGGGTAACTGTGTTTCCAAAACTTATTTCTATTTGATATGTTTTCTTGTTCCTTTGGGAAAATGGCAAACATTGATGTCAGGTGACATCACATTAAATTAGAATAGGCCTTTCCTATTGGAAAAATCAGCAGTTGCTCCCAATAACTTAAAACAAAAACAGATCCTCTTTTGATGTTGCTTTCACTGCATCTGTGTTTCTCTCCATGTGCGTGTATAACCGCCTGCTTGATGCAAGCCCATGCAAGTTTTCTGGATGCTGTCCAAAGGTATCAAGACAGGTGTTGATATTATGTGTGTGCGCAACACAACTTTTAAATCGCATAAGCTTCAACTAGGTGTTGGGACAGACACTTAGTTGGCATCTTCTCCTGGGGGTAAAATAACATAGTGATATAGCTGATGTTCAGGTTATTTCAGGTAATGGGATGATCGTCAATCAGCACCAACACGGAGTCCTTTTTTCGAGATTTCTTAACACAGAAATACATTGTTAGGACTAAAAATCTACTGTACAGTATATCTGTCAACTGTCCAATACAGCTGCAACAGTAATCCACAAGATAATCCACAGACACATTGCTCTCATCAATTTTAATGGTGCTACTTTCTACAGAGGAAATAGTCCCGATCTAAACTGTTGACAGTGTGGTTTGTGGATTATCCTAATTTATAGGGACGCTGTTGGTGGTAATAGGCGTAGCTGTTGAGTTTTTTCAAATGTCATTATTCAATATTTTACGCATCACAAGCAAAACTCTGTGTTGTGGCACATGTTTGAAAATGGGATATTTTTCTGTTTTCAATTGCTGCTCTTAAATCAAAGGGTCTGTTATGTGAGGGAGGTCAGATGTCAGATGGCCACATGTCTGTACCACAGTATAGTATCCCAGAGTGAATTAAATGAATGGAATAGAGTGATGGGCCTGGTCAGCCTGCACTGTGGAGAAAAGAGATTTGGCTTCTTTTTTTTTTCCTTCAGTGTTTTTTGTTGCAGTGGCATGTTGCAGTAACACTGTGCTGTATAGTGTACAAGCTACAAAGAGTGTTCAAACCAACTTGCTGTGTAGCATAGCTTCCACTTCTTTGACTACAGGAAATGTAAATGTGCTTTGCTTTCATGCCTTAAAATATTGTTATTATTACTTAGGGTATCATATGATAATTCAGGCTGTTCTCATACACTGTTTGTAGCTATGAAAAGTAATGCACTGTGATTTGCATATTTCCCACAAAATCAATTTGTGTGTAATTCACGTATTCAGGAACCAGGAAGTATAAAGAGCAATGAATGCCGCGTAGGGAGGAGATTGGGGTGGATGGGTGGGTCAAAAAATACCGGACTTTTGCCCAGGACACCGCTGTTTGTAACCTGTGTGAAACCAGAAGTCAGCGTTGATATATTTGTCACGTAATTGACACACTACAATCTTTTCCTAAACCTAACTAAGTCATTTTCTTGCCTAAACCTAATGAACTTGTTTCCTGTGAAGACGGAAGTTTATTTAAAAAAGACTGCCTGCATGCATGTAACAAGCGGAAATTGACACGTAGCTGGACATTTGTAGGAAAACGACTGAAAAAGGAGGAATATTTTTTTCGTAAGATATCATACGAACCGCTGTATGAGAATACGTTGGATAGTTATGATGTTGGTATCACATTGTTTCCAGAATAAAAAGTAAAAAAATCAATGACATATTTGAAAGGGCTTGTTTCATCTGACTTAGTTTAATGTGATTTAGATTAGATATATGATGTACAATCATATGTCTTTGGTCAGAGCTCTACCAGGCTGCACTAAAATCACCAGATCTACAGTCATATTTACTACAACCTCCTGTTAGCAGATCACAGCTGGAAAACTCCCTCCCATTAGTCAGCCTGTTTCCCTCTAATGCAATCTGAAGGGTCACTGTGAAGCCGCATGACTGAGGAGAAAATGATCCAATGCGACTTTATTCTCTCGCTGAACGCTGATGATATATTCTTTGCCAAAAATGAAAGCATAATGTGACACGTCGATCTCCACAGCGCATTACAGAACCTGCTCATGCATCAAGACTTTGTAAAGTGTGACGCTTTTCAGCTGTGATCTGCTGTCACACAGCAAAAGTCTGACTGATGAGACTTTATCTGTGATGCCTCTTTCAGAGTGGAGTTACACTCGCCCGCCTTGTCAGTAAGTGATTAATGGATTCAAAAGGACACGATGGCTGGGATATCAAACTGTGTACTGTACAGAGAATATAGATTTTCCGCTGAGCCCGAGTGTGTCTGTTTGTGTTGATAAAGACTAAAACATAATCTGCTTCTTATTATATGGATATTTCACTTCCTTGAAGAGGGCTACGGATGATTGCTTCGCAGTTTTTTTTTTCCACTCATTCAAATAATCTACAATTGTCCTTGATGCTGCACAGCTTTGAGCCAGCAATGCATGGAACAAAAGGGACAGAAAACACACAAATGTTAAGTTTGTTAGACAACAAAAACTCCATCGAACATAACTAGACTTCTCAGTCAGTTTTTTTTCATTTAGCATATGTGGGCTTCAACTGCGGCAATCGATAAGGTTTGGCATTTGACTGTAAACTTTAAAAGACACCCATAATCTGGCTCCATTGTTTTTAATGGCCACATCAACTCCTTTCGAGGATAATCATTTTATCTGATAAATGAGGATTTCAAACACTCTTATCAGCCGTGCACTCGCAGTTGTGTTTTTTTTAATCCTTCCATTCTGTCTCGTTGTTTTTAATTGATTCTGCAGCACGGAGGCTTTCTTCCAGAGATAATGCACTTGTGAGAACAGGTCATGATCCCTAAATGAGGGAATTTCACTCCAGTGTATTTGCCATGGCGTATCTACCGTCCTTCAGAAGCATTTCCAAACTGCTGGAAAGTACAGATTGACTTTGTTTTTCTACATTTCTGCAGCTCCCCCACCCTCTCGCCACGGCATGCTCCGCGGCAAATGGCCTCAGCAAAGAGCCGGTGGTGCTGATGCTGTTTGGAAACGCTTCCACGTATGTCCTACCTCAAGGCTTGAACCAAATCTCTGTGTATTAGGATCAAAAACAGTGTCTACTTCTTTCCCTATGTCTTTACATAATTTTGTAATGTGAGCTGCAGCCAGGCATGGAAAGTAGACCACTGCGATTATCCAATAATGTCGCAACAGAAAGAAAATATATATATAAATAAAAACAAGAAGTGTTCCAGCATCTGTGCTGTGTTGGGCTGTGATAACGGCTCATCCAATAAGACCTCCGCTCACCTCTCCCGTCGCCTAGCGAATCCACCACCGGTTCCACTCTCGGGCCCTCAGAGGAAAGCTGTTTATTCCACACGCTGCCTAAGTAGAGGTCTTGGGGTTGGAGCGGCTGTGTAGCGCATGGTGAAGACAAACACAGGCCTATTTAGTCTGGTGGGGAAAACCATGGTAAACAGAGCAGAATGGAAGCAGCTGGGGATTTTTGTTTTCATGTTTTCTTTTTTTTTTTAGTTAAATGCTCCTGTTTCTACACCATCACTCTGGGCTGGGGAATATAATGGATTTTCTGTGATGATCAAGTAAGAACAGACCAGACTCTTTTTATTCTGGTGATGGAGAATATTACAATGAAAGCACTTTTTTTCTCCATACATACTGTTTTGTGTTCACCGCAACATATAATGACAGAATTGTAGTTTGATCTTTGAGCTTTACCACATGTGTAAACTCGGTCGGACTCCACTTTGCGGGAATGCCATTATGTAAATGGTTACAGTTAGTGTACGCACAAGTTTCCAAGCATGATGATTCCAACATGTTGAGAATCAATAAATTATATTGCTTTTTCGCAGGATTAGGACATCGATGCGTTGTTTCTACCATCTATGCCCTGCATGTCATACCGGTTGGAACGGTTGTTTTCACATGGTGATCTGGTCCTGATTAGTGTTGACATGCGTAAAATTGAAGTCATAAACATAATCTAATTGTTAAAGTGTGAAGTTGAAGTGTTCATTATATTTAATTTTGGTATCCTCGTGTTCAGTATATATAATTTTATAAACTAAACCTTTTTTTATGGAAAGACACAGGTTTTTTTATGTTTAGTATTTGCAAACTGTGACGGACTTGATAAGAATTTATATTACATTTGAATAACTGAAATTTCTAATCAGGTTATTGTTTTCCCAGTACATGCAATCTATTATTTTTGAGTAATTGGAGTATGTGCGTGCTTGCATGTGCAATTACAAAGCGGGAATGTCCTGTGGAATGGCATGGGGAGACCCCTGTCTGCCACTGGGCCTGTGAATCCCACTTGGTATGGTGACATGAACGCCATCCCATCCTTCCCACTGGCACCTGTCTAGAGGTCAGAGGTCATCCTGTTAGGGGTAATCCCCACCGTAACCTGACCAGGCCAGAGAATAGTGGTAACCAACCGTGCAATGGTGGACCAAGCTGTCCCTCTAATACTCCCGCTAATCAGATTTTAATTGAATTCCGGCGAACATGTAAAAACCTGGTTCAGTTTTGTTATTCCATTTTCCTAACAGATGTCCCTGTGATCCCTGTAAAGTGATCTGCGGTGGTGACGTCCTCTGTTTGGAAACACACACATGAATTGGCTGATCTAGACGGGAGAAAGTAGAACCATGTGCTTGTCCTCAGGATGGATGCCATGAGGAGTCAAGAGTGGGGGTATGGTATATGGAGGTTGGACTTAAGAGGGTGGGCTTGAAGGATATGAGGAATCTCATTTGGACTCTGTAAAGAGATGAGAAAAAAAATCACGTCTTTTGGTGAATACTGTCATTCCAAAAACACATTAATTTCTCCTAGTTGGAATAGGGATCCTAACCAATTAGTAGCAGACTTGACTACAGGACACATCTTAAAGGGATAGTTTGGGTGTTTTGAAGTGGGGTAGTATGATGTACTTATCCATAGTCGGTGTATTACCTAGAGTAGATGGCGGTCGGAACGCCCCCAGTTTGGAGAAACCGACAGGAGTTATTGCACAGAACCAAAGTAATGTACTTGTGTGGACGGAGCCAGCAGCAAAACGTATTTTAGCTCCTAAAAGAAAGGCTCACCTAAAAAAATCAATATCAGTTTAAGTGTATGCTATATTTACAATATTTTTGTTGGTTTACCTTGCCGTCAGACAGCGCTTTCTTTGTATCCACCTATGCTCTCGCCAAAGCAACCAGACTCCATTGAAAAAAACTGTAGTTTTACCTTGCTTTGGTTAGTTTGGATTCACCAAAGTCACACAATAGCACAAACAAACTAATCGATCAAGGCAGCGGTAGACCAGCAACCTCTATATTCTGCAAGGTAAAATTACTGTTTTTTTCAATGAAGTCTGGTTGTCTTGGTGAGAGCATAGATAACAGCTTCAGTTCCCCGTCGCTTTGCTCCCGTGTGGTAACTCCTGTATGCTTCTCTAACCTGGGGGTGTGCCGACCATCATCTACTGTAGGTAATACACTGACTGTGGATAAGTACATCATGTCCCCACTGAAAAAAAACCCCCAAACTATCCCTTTAAGGGCTCAGCATGGTCTTCAAGCAAATCCACATGCCATCTCATCTACGACAATGTGCACACTGTTTGCAACCACTGATATATAGACGTCCTTGTACTTTTGTATGTGCAGAAGTTAGTATTGCAGTTTGGCACTCTAGTTTGCGCTGTGGACAAATCTACAGCAAACGGACTGGGAGACTAACCGCAAAGTGAAAAAAAAACATGTGTATAACCAGGAATTGTTTTTATACAGTGCTCATCCTTTTGTGCCATTTAAATAAAACAACGTTTTTTTTTCCCCCCCAAGACAAAAGAACACTGTGTGACCACCGGCTGATTACAACTGTTGGTCACAAAAAGCAGAAACCAATCATCAAAGAGAAGCTGCGCACTGTTGGCGAAACCACGGACCCCAATGTTTCAGATTTCAAGAGGCACGCGCCGAGTCTGCACACCAGCCGCAGTTACATAAATGCGGAGGCTTGTGGGTGAGCATGTGAGCGTGCTAAGACCTGCTCAAGAACCATGCAGAGGCCCTTGGTAGAACCATACAACTTCTGTACTTTCTTCAGTCTTTCCACTTTTACCTTTTTATCCCATTATACCTCCCATCCATTCTGCTTTCCAGACCGTCCTGCATGTGCCCGTCTGTTGCTGTTTGTAAAACTCGGTCACAGCATGCGAAAGTCAGGCGTGGAACTGATGGTGATTTCTTGAGGGAACGGGAGTGGTGGGAGAAGGTCATGCTGGATGAGCTGTTATCAGAGCCCAACATAGCATTGACCCAGGAGGGATTTTTTCAGTCTTTATGCCAATAGATAACCAAATTGGTCCACTTTCCATGTTTGGCTGTGGTCAAAGTATCAAATTATGTAAAGACATAGGGCTAGAAGTAGACACTGTTTTTGATCCTAATACACAGAGATTTGTCTCAAGCCTTGACATAGGACACATGTTTCCTTATCCCTTCTCCTCTCTGCACATTTCTGCAGGAGGCGCCCTCGGTAGCTGCAGTGGATTCTGGGAATTTGCCATAACCACATGCATACAGCCCCAGTGCAGTGATGGATGAGTGACTTTTTTCATACCATATCTACTTCATGTCTCACAGTCACAGACTGAGCAAATTCTAGTGTCCAAGTTTGGGACATAAATCATAAAAGTGAGCAGTTTCGGGGATCAAGGTGATCCGTCTGCCAGCTACAACCCACCTCACACCAGCCAGCAGCCTCAAGCCAAGGAGGGGGATCCACCCACATGCCTCCAACTCTCTGATTAACCACCGCAAGCAGCAGAAAGTTTTGTGTCTGCAGCCCACTTGCCTGTTACTGAGAGCTAAATCAAAGGCCCGCTCTGTTATTAGAGCCAATGTGCTTTTGAGGAAAACAAAATCCGACTGTGAGCTTAAAACGGAGTTGTCTCATTTGATCATTTATTACACATTTTAAGTGGTTTGGAAATAACTGAGGCCAGCGTGGTCTACATCCCTAATTGGTGCTCTTTTTCTCCCATTAGTACATCCAGACTTGTGATCCCACTAAAACAGGCAAGAGAAGAAAAAAATTCTTTTACCCAAACAAAGCGTTTGTCATCGGTTTGCAGTTGCTCTGTTCGCAAGCATGCTTCAAATTTGCTTCTACGCGCAGCTGTCACTGAGCCTGTTGGACGTCCTGGACCCCAAACACACAAACCAGAAGAGATTAGTGTGCCATGTCAACCCACTGCTTCCGCAGATGGCACGGATGCTTTTAGCCTACTCCCTGTAGACAGCCACTCATTGATCTTTCATACTAAACTCCCCCCAGCAGGACTCTTGATACTGTTTTATTTATCATTCTGGCATTTACTATTAAGGCCAATAAAGTTTGACATGTGTGGGTTTTAACTGTAGGGGGCACTGTGGTTTCTGTGCAACATGCTGGGGGGTGAGGGGGGGGGTAGATTTATATCCTGGCAGTCAGAACTGTCACCCTCAGTAATACCTCCCCAGTCTCTCTTGCTTTCAGCCTGCCCCTAGCCTTAATTCCCCAGGTCCAAATCCAACCCATAATTCACTAGTGTTGTCTCTCACCTCGACATACACCTAGTAAACGTGTAAAACATTCCAGTGGGATTTGCTCCCATTTTAATAACAGAGCATTTCAGGCCGTGTGGGGGGGAGAAAAAAAGGAGATATCAGTTACTAGTTTTTAAGGATCCTGGCACGGGCTCCAGGAACCCCTAAGCTCCAGCCCAGAGTCCTCATCCAAAACCAACACAGGGGACAAGCAGGCAATTTTTGGAAATGCGGTTTTCAGTTTCTGCACATATTTTCCAAGGGTGCTGCAGTCGGGCTGACCATGATGAAACTCGGCTCTGGCTCGAATCCAGGACATTACCTGCGTGAGTGTCAGGTGATAGCCTCCCTAATTACCCTGGAAGGCAAACAGAGAATCTTTTTCGTTGAGATTTCACAGAGCCCTCCGCACCAGTAAATGTGTTGCTCCTGTGGTAAAAATGTGATCTTTCAGCTAATGAAGGACACGCTTCGTTTCCTTAACTGAATCACCCTCCAGTTTCGGCCTCTAGGGGGAGCTTAGCCTACTTTTTTTCCTGTTTTTACTGCAGTGAGCACTGGCAAGAGTTTAGGTGGAGCTTTGTGAGTAAACTGATTTATGGCCCGGGCCTGAGGTGTGCATCTCTCCAGGGGTATTCAGCCCGCCTGGACACAAGCGTGTGTGAACAGTGGCTCTCAGACATCACTGACACTCTGTCCAACCACCGGACCAAGAACCACTGATTGGAGTCTGCGGTCTGTGGTGTGTGTGTGTGTCTCATACACACACACACACACACACCACAGACGGGCTAAAGCCCTCAATCACTGGGTCTTGGTCCAGTCCATGCCCCCGTCTTCCAGAGTTGAGTGACGCGCTGCCTGCAGAGCACTCATTAGAATCTATGTTTCACAAGCAGAGCAGGGATAGTAAATCGTTCAAGCCTCAGTGTTGTTATAGCTGGCCCCAACAAGCCACTCTCTGTCTACTTTATTGGAGTTTAAAAGTGGATTTCATGTAGTTTTTGGCAACTTTGAAAAAATATGACAAACAATGGAAACTATTGGTGTAAGAGACAAGACCGCAACATGATGAAAACTTGTTCAATCTTTCAAAGAAGCCCTTTAGGTTTCCAAGCCCTCTGCTACTTAGAGACTGACAGAAACATCATTAGACAACAAAAATATCCCATTTATGTTTTCAATAACACCAGAAAGGCAAAGTGGGAATACTGTGTAGTTTTGGGAGGGTGGTATGTGATCTCTCATCACATGGTCAAGGCCCCTGCTCTGGTACTGAGTTAAAGGATTTTCTCCCTACGGCCCCGCTCCTAAATCAGATCAGCTTTTTTCAAAATGCTACATCTAAAGGGCCCCCATCCCATGTCTAACTACCTAGTCTTTTGTTTGCTCATGTTTTCCTTTTCCTCTGTGGATCGGCTGGCTCTGACCGTGTAATAGAGCGCATATTGGCCAAGCGAGGCGGCCTGCTGTGACCAGATCAGATGTGTGCTCCTGATTATGAAACTCCCCCTTTAGTCACTGACAGACATGGTAATAAATGTGTCCATAAATTGAATTTGGGGCTTTTTGAAAAGGAGCAGGAATATCTAAGGAGCATTTCAGCTGATTGTCTCCAGCCGACATGGCAGCGCTTCAGTGGGATTCTGGGGGGAAAACTGATCCTGCTGTGGTGCGGTTGGAGGGCTAGGAGGGGGAGTGGTGGAGTGGAGGGGGGGGGGCACGGGAGGGACGCCCAGCCAAGCAAAATAAAGACTGCTTTATTGCTATTCAGAAAATCATTTGATTGAGTTTGCACAAATAAGAAGACGGAGCACATGTCTGCAGGAGTGTATATGCATGTTTGCGAAGTTGTGTGTGTGTGTGCATTTAAGTGTGTATGTGTGTAAACTTTCAAGTCCCTTCACTCTTTCTTAGAGGTATACTGCACAGGAGCAAGTTTCTGAGTCATTCCGCTCACTTTAAAGGGATGTACAGTGCACTTACAGTCACTTAAAAGCTCCCTCTCACAATAACACTACTGAAGTTTGGTGAAGTGGTGTTGACAGCAGAGCTGGGACGTTAGGCCAAAGCTTTTCTATTTCATTCCTCTTTGGATTATAAGCCTTGGATGCTCTTTCACAAATGGCAAATTATGAAAACTTCTTTTACATCTACCTTTTTATTTGTTATGACAGTGTAATTGGACAGTAAAACTTGTAGCAATATTGACAGCTTGGCTTGTCATACGCCAATTGTCCCTATAGTGGTATTCTTCACATACTGTGTGTATATATAGACGGTATCCAACACGTTCTCATCCCAACTCGTCACATACTGTCACGCCTTTGTTACACCCCTTGGCGTCACTTTAGGTTTAGGCAACAAAACCACTTAGTTAGGTTTAGGGAAAAAAATACATGTTTGGCATTAAAACTACTACATTTGTAAAGTGAAACTGAACGTTGTATTAGGGGACACGAACGAACAGCTGATTGTAACGTAAAAGTGAAACTTTACGCACAGGACATGAGCAGCGGTCTCTTGGATGAAAGCCTCGTGTTTGTTGGGCCCATCCACCTCACCTTCCTCCCACCCTTTGTTCCTGATCACACTGAGGAAACGCTATTAATGTGTCGGCCACAAAACCATTGTTTTGCTATGGTACGGCGCGCCTGCTGTGTGCTCCTCTCTAGTGCCGTGCATTGTGTTTTTTTGCGTTTTTTAGACGCGCATAAAAGTTGAAATTTTCTCAATCTTTCATCGCCAGGCACATAGTCGCACCGCGTCAATGTCACTTCCTTCCTGTGTTGATGCCGGTAGATATGGTAGGGCTAGTTAGCTGTTGGACTGTGAGATGGAAGAGGGAATTCAAATCTCATGTCATGATAGTTTCATGTAGGCTACTGTATTTGAGCGAGAGTGATTTTTATCGTTCATCAATCACATTTGCTCACCTGATTAAGCTCACGGTCCCGCTCCACAGGCGCATCAGCTGTTTTGAACGACGCATTTATAGCATCACGTCTCAATGTGATCAGCCCCATAGTGTGTCTTTTCACTCTTTAAACTACGTCACCACTGTCACTTCTGGCGCACTTTCTCTGAGGTTTTACTGTTGCTGTGGATGGGTTTACAGTCTAGTTAGTGGAAAGCCCGGTGCGCCTCATACTGGTGTTAAAGGTTGCCTTGTCCGCCGGTACCGAACGCTGAAGGCCGTGACAAAGCCTCGGTATTTGACCCTCTGGGAATGAGAACGGGCTGTGATATCAGGAAGTTTTGAGTAACATGTTCATAATGCATTTTAGTATTATGAAATTAAACTGTGAACACAACTGGCCGGGCTGGCCCTCCTCCACATGGCCCTGCTAAATCTAAGCTGAGCTAAACTATGCTAAGCTAAGCTACAGAGTCCGCACTATTACCTCAAATCCAGTAACACAACACTGATGCTCGACCAAGAGAGGAAACGGTGTGCAAGTGCTTGCTGAAGTGTGTATATTTAGCCCGGTCAGTCATGAGGGAGGGACACAACTTCTCAGAGTGGTGCGACACACGTAACTCAGCCACCGAGAGTCACACATCCCCATGTGTTCGCCAGGCCTATCCTTTGGGCTTGATTTTCGTGGAGACGTGAAGTGACGGGTCTGGAAGGTTCCCCTGGGGCAGAGGGCGACCTGAGTCATAGCCAGAGAACAGGCAGGAGCAGTCAGAGCCCCGGTTTAGAACTGGCAATAACATGATGTTGTGAAACTGTTACCATTCATTATTTATTCACTATAGACATCTGTCTTGGCAAAGGGAACGAGATTCAGCGTGTGATTTTTATCTCGACCCTCTCGCCTTCCCTTTGCTCCCGTCTTTCTATCCAATTTGCCTTATCTCTCCGTCATTCACTCTGTCTGTCTCTTTCTTCTTTTCTGCATCTGTCTATCCTGCCTTTTCTTTGAAATGTTATGATTCACTGGCGGTGATCTGTGTGAGCTGTCTCCTTGAAGTCTGTGTGTCTCCTGAGCACAACCACAGAATGGTACATCACTTCTATTACATGTAATTTTCTTGGGTTTTATAAGGTACATTTACTCAACTCTACAACGGTGAAGACTGTTCTCTTCTATAGCCAGAGTTCAGAGTATCTGTCTCTTGCACCACGGCCCTGTTCATGGAAACCATTATCTGGCGTGGGAATGTGCCAAGATTAGGCTGCAAAGTTTGTCTCCGGGTAATATTTTGAAACTTGGATTAATATAAAAGTCAAAATCCTTTCCAGAGTTGTTTGAATTGTAATATCATGATAAGACAAAAGTGCCATACTTACTATTTCTCAGAGATAAACTGCAGTAAGTCCACTTCCACAAAATAGAAATCCATCATGAAATGACATTCTGTTATAATCTAAATGGTTTAAAAGTGGTTCAATGAAAGCGTAACAACCAAGCAAGTAACTCTATGAAAGAAATTAAAGGACATGTTTTGATAAGCCACAGGAAATCCTGTTAGACAACAAAAGTTCTTTCCTTTAATTTGCCATAAAACCTAAAACCCGTTTAAATGCCTCCACCTGTGTTACCTTTGTGCTGTGCAACATTGTAGACGGGCTCAATTACACTGTTATTCTTACTTATGTTTCTCTCTCATTCTCTCTCCGGCCCTCTCAATAAAAAGAGGCCAATAAATCACTTAGCTGTCTCTGTGGGTTTGGGGTATTGGTGTTGGAGCGAGCTGTCCCAGCTGAGTAGACTCTCAAAGCACCAAAAAACCCTTCCCCTCTCCCCTCACTCTCAAAAACCAACATGGTGAAAATTACATTTTGGTTGAAGAGTCGAATAAATCTTGGCCGAACCTGGCTGCAGAAGTGGAAAAAGGCCCTCCGAGACGGCTGCCGTCTCAGTGATGTGGATCCCGCGCTGGGGAAAAGGGGAAGCCACATAAGAGGAGGTTTGTGTTAGCACGGGGTAGATGAGGTGCGAGGGGAGTCGGCGGGAGCGTACAAGGCCTAAAAAGTGCTCGCGGATTATAGGGAGTGATAACTCTAATGTCGAGTGCGTGTGTGCGCAAGGCGAGGAGCTCTTGAGATTTGTGTTCAGATAACAGAGGTCTATTATGATCTACAATTTCAAAGGCATGGAGATGATTGCTCATTTCAGAATGAAGAGAGTCCCAAGTCACTTTAAAGAAGCAGTTGGTAGAACTGGAGGAAATATGATTAAAAGAAGTTATTTTTATAAAACACTATATCCTGACAGTAGTGCATGAGACAGGTAATCTGAAGAAAATCATGTTCCTCTGTGTCCTCCGGGGCTCCTAATGGCATCTGCAAGATTTCACAGACCGGAAGAAAACAACCAATCAGAGCCGAGCTGGAGTCTGCCGTCTCTAAGCTGCCGTCAATCACTTACAAACTCCGATCAAACGGTCAAACTAGGCAGCGCTGATCAAATATTAATCAATATTATGTTACTGTAATGCCTATTTCTCGCCTCAAATGTTTTCAGAAACATCTTGTAGTGTATTGTTTAGCTGTAAAATTAGAAAGTTTGCAGTAAAATGCAAAAGTTTGTGATCCGACCGCCATGTTGAGATCAGTTGAGGAAATACCAAGCACCGCCCACCAGCCGGAGCACAGCCAATAGGAACGCTCTGTCTCTGAAATGACCTCTGATTGGCCAAAGTCTTTTTTCAGATTTTTCAAAGCCTGAAAACAGAGCCATGAAGAGGTGCAGAAGTCTAGTTATCTCTCAGAAGACTTGAATTACAATATGCTGAAAGGTTATTATGGAATTGTTGCCCAGTGATGCAAAAAACATTCTGCCTCCTGCCACTTTAAATGAAGAAAAGTAAAATACAAAAAGTTGATATTTTAATTCAAGAAACATTTTGAGAACTGTTGCTTTCAGATTTTTATTTCAGAACCTTTAAGAATGACCTTATTAACAACATTTGGGCAGCTGTTCAGATGTGTGGTCATATAGGTGTTGGTTGTAAGTATTCACTCTGGGCTTATTCGCATCCACTGTGCCGTGTCCACACGGTTGATCTCTGTTGGTTTTCCATCTCTGGGGCCTGTTTGACGGGAACAACTTGTGTAATGCCATCAGCAGCCTGTCGAGGCTAATTAAAACACACATCTACAAATCTGCCAGCAATTACTACACCCAGAAACATTTGGTGCCACTCGCAATTTTTTAGGCAGAAAGGGCTGTGTTTACCGTGCTAGCTTTTCATTTCTCAGAGCGTTCCCACAAAACAAATACTGGTTAGAGCTCTGTTTGATACGGCAACGCTCGTATTTATTTTGCCATTTAAATGTTACAAAAATGTAGGCATTGGGAGACATGATAATGGAATCCAGATTTTGGCTTTATTTAATTTGTAGCTCTGCATGGAGTCATCTCATTTTAGATTATAGCCCTGTGTAAACCGTGCTGCTCAGTGTCGTCTATAAGGGTTACATTGTGTAACAGCGCTGTGTCCCAGTCATCTGGATGTGCTTTGCTGTCCTCAACAGAGCACACTCCTTATCTACATCCCAACCCACAACCTCACGATCATGTGGTTCGTCTACTTTGCCCAATGACAAAAACAGCAAAGTGGGCCATTTGTTTGCAGAGTTGTAATTATACATTATATTCCCCGTCTTTTGCATACTATTGATAGCACAGGTGGAAGTACATATGCAAAGCTTTGTGATAACTTTGATTCCTCAGTTGTCTGTTAACTTGTTATCAAAATAGGTGCCGATAGGCACGACTCTGTGTATTAATAGTATAACAGTGTCTACAACATTAGTGTACATTACAGCTTACAAGTAAACACCCGCATGCAAATACATGAATGTATGCATACTGACATTATAGCGCTCGTTCTCTTTGCACTTTGTAATAAAAGATGCTAAGTGCTAAGATATTAAGTGTTTACTTAACCCTGCTACTTTTTAGTGATAGATTCAACCAGATATTTTCTGTTCTGCATTTTATCTCACAATTGCTGACGGCACTAGATGGACAAACTGGAATGTTATGAGCTTCTTGCTTGCACCGTAAATCAGTTTAGTGATGAGAGAGGGACATCTGAGGATTTCTGAATTGCCCTTTTCACACACTCCAAAACCTGGAGTATACAGGTTGAGTGGAAACAGGTTGACAGGTGACAGACAGGTAACACCTCCACAATTTTAGATACACACCATGTCTCACTTGGTATGAGTGACAGTTTCTTTTCTATTCCTTTAAAGTCTCTTAACTTATTTCTTGTTTATGTATTATACTATACATTGAAAAATATCAACTGATATTCAAGACAAGAAGTAAGTAGTCATTTGTATTGGTCAAAGGATATGTTGCCCACTATTTGAACAAGACAACACTATTTTTGCATTTTTGCTTTTTACCAGCCAAAAAGATTGTTAGCGCTAAGCAGCACCTCAAAGTGATGGTTGGTTACCTGCCGTCTAGACCAGGGTTGCCCAAACTTTTTCCTTTGGAGGGCCAAAACTGGTGGACCATGGACCAAAAGCTGCAAAATAAGATAAAATGCAAAATGGTACTAGGATCCCAAGTTCCCCTAATTGAATATTCTTTTAACTTTTACATAGTTAACCCCTTAAAACCCACCTGCTGAACACAGTTGGACTCATCTCCAGTCATAACCAATTTATGAAATTCCAGGACTGTTTAGGGACCCCAGTAAACAGAAATATTCAAACTCACCATTTTAGAATTGGCGAAAATACCACATTTATACTGCATTAAAAAAACTATGCCGGATGCTTTGGAAAGCTACATACATATAAGGCATGAGAGCAACTTGTCTTTTTTACAGTTTACTCCTTTTTTCTTTACATTGTAACCTTTATAAAGGGAAGAAAATTATTATACGGACTGCATGTATGCAGGCAGATATGCGCTTGAGACATAAATGTTGCTTTTTTTCTTTCTTTTACTTTGTCCTTTGACAATGAAGCCATGTGTCTCGCGCTGTGATGCCTTTTTTCATGATATGGAAGGTTACATTTCTGTAGGTACAGGTTCAAGTTCAGGTTCAGGTTTCTTTATTTGTACCCACAGGTAAATTTGGTTTGCAATTAAAAAGACAAGGTATCCATTGCGTCCACACATTTTACAAACACAGACAATAGACAAACATTATAAAAAAAAAATTCAAAGCTCCACTGATCACTAAAACCACCAAAATACAATGAATAAATATGAAATAAATAAGTAAGCAAGCGTTGCTTCTATAACATCTGTACAGTGTTGCTACAACTGTGCAAAGGGTGGGAGTCATCATTTAAAATAGAGCCGGTTATCCGCTGTAACTTTCTGTTGTACAGGGACCCTGGGTTAAGCTGTGATTCACCAATCAACCTACTAGACCATTTTACAATCTGATTCAGATCATTTCTGTTCTTTAAAGATTAATTTCCAAACCATGACACCAAAGAAAAAGAAAAGATTGATTCAATAAAATAAAATAAGGTCATCATGGTTTAGTCAATGTGGAAATAGGCCAGTTCCCTCAAGCAAAACAGATGCTGGTGCCCCTTTTGGTACCTCTCTGTTTTGTATAGCACAATTGTAAATTGTTGTTGCTAATGCTGGGAACCTAAAACATCCTTTACACCTGAGGATGTTTCCTCGGAAAGCTCCACCCATCACCAGGCGTTGACAAGAGCCGATGTAAAAGCCTTTGTGACTCATGATTTAATGGGCTGAAACGGTTGTGTTATGTATCAGTTGGCAAGAGGTGCAAAACTTTATTGCAGTTATTAATGTGACTATGTCATCAATCATTACTTTGACAATGGAAATACATGGTAGTTACCTCACTGGTATTGTTTTCACCTTGTGAGTCGTGTGTGTGTCATCATGGCAGAATGCGGTCCTGCAGACACCTTACTCTAGCGGGAACTAACACAGAAGCTGTTTTGAGCACTTAGTCAGGTGTTTATATTTCAGTCTATCCAGTTGTGAGACCAAGCAAATAATACATTTGTGAGATAAGTTAAAGGCACACTGTGATTTTGCTCAATTACGCCTCCAATTTTCCAGATTTCCCCCCAGCTCAATGTCAGTAAATTGTGTTCAGTTGGCCATTACAGCAAAATCACCTTTAGTGTAAGATATGAAGATGCTGTGTGACTCTTTTCCTTTTTGTATTGATCTATCAGGACAGCTTTCTTCTTTGTACATTGTACCTGACAGTTAAAGTGACTCTGAGCAGGGACAGAAAGAGTAGCTGCTATATCAGGACAGGAGGAGCAGTGGAAGCAGGAGTTGAGCCCCGGCGGGCCTCAGAGCAGAGGGGCTGGACGGGGATTAGTGTGACTGCTGAGGAACACCTGTCTGTCACTGACGGATCCCCTCCTGCCAAGCCCCAGATGGATCTTAGGAGCCGTGGGCCCCATCATAACTTCCTCCTTCCTCCTCCCCATTAACGCTAATGTTTTTTTTTTTCTATCTTAAAGCCTCTTCCCCCTCGTATTCCCTTACCCTGCGTGTCTGGCATTCTGTAGGGGGGCTGTGTGATGGTGCTGTAGGAGGAGGCGGAGGGTGCAGAAGGGGAATAAGGGGCTGGGACAGTTTAGTTGGATGGCCAGCTGTGTGCCAGCTGTGTGCCAGTGGAACGCTGAGTGGCGTGGAGAAAGGCCTATTATCTCCCACATGCACACACACTCTCTCTCTCTCTCTCTCTCGCCTTTCACACCCCAAACCCTGGCCCTGCGAAATCAGGCAGACAGATTCTGCTAAAACCATCACTCCTCCTTATACATGCATGTGGTCTCCTCCCGCACACACACTTATTCTAAGTGCTGTGCCGGGAGTTATTTTCCTTTTTCTGCCCTTGTCTTTGCACACACACACACACACACACACACACATACACACACACACACACACATACACACAGATGCGCAGAAGGCCCAAGAGCTCCCCGTGCCACCCTCTATGTGTCACTGCTTCTGACACACAGGACTAAACAAGTCATTAGAGCATGGGTCGAATCATCCATACACATAGTCTTATCTGTCTGCTCTCAGTCAGCCAGCCTATTTGCACAGCGGCTGGACGCCTCTCTCACTGCTGGTAGGATATGAGCAATTAGCAAGAGAGACCTTTTAGCTCTGCCAGCTGATTTGCGGCCAGTTTCTGCATATGCCTGTAATTCAGTTTGACATTTCATCTCCTCACTTGTCACAGTCTTTATTGTGTATTACCACAATACAAACAATAATGATGAAGTAATAATCAAAACGGAGGCAATATAATCATTTCTGTTTTCCCACGCGCCAATGTCCACTGGTTGAACCTGTGGGAGACAGCTGATAAGTGAGCGTTCTTGTGCGGAGTGGAGGTCTCTGGAGAGCGAGCGGAGGCAGCCGGGGGGAGTCTTCCCAAGTCAGCCCAGGGGAAATGGATGACAGTTACACTACCCTCCGGCCAATTAACTGTCATTCTAGCTGTTGGTTTAACTTGCTGACCTTACCTCTTCTCCGCTGTTTGTCTTATCATTTCCGGCGAAGAGGACCTCATCTGTGTATGTAAAGTGGACAGGTGACCTTCATGGAAGGGGAACAAAGGTCACAGTTCATCTGCAGTATATTTCTTTTCCAACGACAGCAAATATACCGAGGAGTCTTCTGGGAATTTTGGTGGGGGGGGGGGGGGCGCGTAGGAGGAGAGAAGTCCTGTGGGATTGAAAGAGAGCTATCTGTTATTACTTCCAATTACTCCCCAATCTCCCGCTCTATCTACCTGTAAAATGACATTAGACATGCCTGTTCTCATGGTCTTTTACAGATTAAGGCTGTGCTTCTCGGTGATGAGGCCCGCGGGAGCTCGGGGTCCACACTCCCTGCCCTTAAAAGTCATCAGCTAACTGAGCGTATTCACAGATCCGAAGGATGTTGATTTCTTCAAGAATCGCGTGGGTTTTTGTCTTTCAGAGGATGCTACTAGGAGGAATCCGAACGTGGCTGCCCTGGGTCGGCGTGGATTTGAGGTTGACGTGTGAATAGGGGTACAGTTCCAGTGAGCGCTGCTGTCTTAGCATGACAACAGGAGGGGGCGGGCTGTACTGGCCCTCCTGACACAGCGCCCACCCCTCTCTGTTTGTGAGAGCGCCACTTCATTGTGCCCAGTCGCCACTAAGGGACAAAACCTAGAGGGCCTACACAGCTGGAGATGGCAGGGAGCATTCATACTGAATGCTTGGCTTGTTCAAGCACTTTTGTGCCCTGTGTCTCGCAAGAAGGAACTTCCTACTTCCCGTCCTGTCTCTGACAAGAGACGGGACAGTGTTACTTCATATTGTCTAGATTGAGTCTTCTCTGGATGGTGCAATGATTGCTTGTAATTGCTAATTATTAACTTAAAATACCAATAATTATTCCTCCCTGACCACACACGTCAGTGGCTTTCTTCTTTTTCTGTAATTGCATGGTGTATTTTAAATTACCAACATATTGTTTGGTGTCCACAGCATGCTTTCACGGTCCCTTTACACCGTAGTGAAGTCCTGTTGTCTTGTAAACTTGTCTTGTTTGATTCTATAATCTAAACTCTTGCAGGACATATTATTGCACACTTATTCTACTTGGCAATTTAGGCGACTCTGGTTGTGACAACCTGTCATCTTTAATTTCTCTCTGTGATGTCTTAAGGCAACTTGTCTTGACTAGATGAGGGAGATTTCCCAGGAGTAGATGAGAGAGTTGGAACAGAACTGAATTTGGCTCAACAATCCTCCTTCAGCATGCATTTAGTTTCCTTATTATAGACAAGGCACCAATCTATCCTCATGCCGCCACTGAATCACTCTGTCGCCTACCCTTTCATTCTCTAATAAACACTAACAAAACAGTCGCATGCATGAATGCACACACATGCACATACACACACACACACACACTGGTGGTATAGCTCTCACCATCTCTCATTTGCATGGCAATGCCATTATCTGGCTGCGAGGTGTCACGCTGGAGTGGCTGACAATGTGCCTGACAACAAGTTTATCTAAGCACAAAGAAAAGTTGAGAAGAATGGAGTACATTCTCTGCCTCCTCTTTTCCTCTCTGGCTTTAACATATACATGTATACTTTTAAAACTCCCCGTGGAGTACGAGGAAGCATGTCACCCAGCCTCATCCTGGGTGATAGACTGGCAAATCCATTATGGTAAAACCTGTAGTAAACACTTAGTATAGACATATATTTACTGTTTTAATACTGTGCCTTTCTTAGTCTGTGTTAGGTTTCTCAATCAACCTCTATTTTTTTTTCTTAATATAAAATGTGTTTATTTTTATTAACGCTTCTGTAAATTACTGCAACTAAATGTGCTGCTGCGGTCTTGCCTAGGTCTTTCTTTGGAAACAGGATATGAGCTCTCAGTGGGACTAACTTGGTTAGATAAAAAATAAAAAATACAGAGGTTGAGCTGCTTGTCAGTATTCATTAATAGTGGCGGATATTGGATTCTATGCAGACACATTACTGCAGACTTTCCGGCATGGAAGATTGCGGAGACTATTGGCTGAACTGAGGAGAATCAATAGCAGGGTTTTTACAACTTAGACACTGGTAGGCATCATCATTACACAGCGAAGCCCTCTCACCTGCTGTTATCGACCTCCCTCTCAGGTTTACAGCAGCAGCAGTGAGCAACACTTGGCTTGTCTGGTGATGTCATATACGGTTGTGTGTGTGTGTGCGAGAGTCTGGTTTGTAGCAGCAAAGCAAACAGAACCTGTCTGGGTCATGCAGTAATGCGCCGGGACGTGAATAGCCCTATCTGTGGTATCCGTGTTTGAATAAATCACTTGTGGTGGTGTGTTGCAAAATACGGCATGATGATAAGTTGGAGCTGCTGTGTCCAGTGCTGGTAAAGTCTCTGTTGTTCCTGTGTTGTGCTGATAAGCAGGCTCAGCTCTGGGTGGCTAAACAATTTCCTGTACATGGTTTACCCCCCCTACCTAACACCACGCTAGCTCTCAAGAACAATGATTAGCCAGCGAGCGGTTTGGATACACACACCGACCACATGGAAGCTTCGACTTAAACACACATGCACACATAGGAATGTATATATATATTTGATATTTGGTATACATTTATATGTAAATTAGGGCTGTCAATCAATTAAAATATTTAATCGTGATTAATCGCATGATTGTCCATAGTTGATTAATCACAAATTAATCATACATTTTTTATCTGTTCAAAATGTAACTTAAAGGGCGATTTTTCTAGTATTTAATACTCTTATCAACATGGGAGTGGGTAAATATGTTTACTTTATGCAAATGTATGTATATATTTATTATTAGAAATCAATTAACAACACAAAACAATTAAAACTATTGTCCAGAAACCCTCACAGGTACTGCATTTAGCATAAAAAATATGCTCAAATCATAACATGGCAAACTCAAGCACAACAGGCAACAACAGCTGCCAGTGTGTCAGTGTGCTGACTTGACTTTGACTTGCCCCAAACTGCATGTGATTATCATAAAGTGGGCATGTCTGTAAAGGGGAGACTCGTGGGTACCCATAGAACCCATTTTCATTTACATATCTCGAGGTCAGAGGTCAAGGGACCCCTTTGAAAGTGGCCATGCCATTTAGCACACGTTTGGAGCGTTATTTAGCCTCCTTCACGACAAGCTAGTATGACATGGATGGCTGGATTCCTTAGGTTTTTTAGTTTCATATGAAACCAGTATCTTTACTCTATAAAACTGAGCCCGCTACAACCTAAAAATCACAAGTTAACGCGTTAAAGAAATTAGTGGCGTTAAAATGAATTTGCCTTAACGTGTTATTATTGCGTTAACTTTGACAGCCCTAATTTAAATGTCTTATCCTCAACAACTTAAAATTAGTACAAAACAGAGTATTGCTCAATTCCTAAATCAATAACTTTACAAGCAACCAAGCGTAAGGAGGTCAAGGGTCATAGTACCCCTAGACTTTAGAATGATTATGTAAGATGGATAAAAATAAGAGGAATTGGTTGAGAAGTGCTTTCTTTTCTTTTTTCATTCCCTTTGAACATAAAAAAGTAGAGATACACATGCTTTAAAAAGCATACTGTCAAATCCACTACTCTACCACGATACAGGCATCAGGTGCCGAGTTATACAGTCATCACTTAGTTTCTGATCTAAGGTCTATTAAAAATGTTTCATGGATACCGAGCCAATTTCATTTAGCTGTAAACTGCGAGTTGGAATCCAAATCAATCCCGCCTCTCCCATTACCCAGGGGAGACTTTTTAAAGAGTTTCATATTGGCAGTGTGCAGGCACAAAAGTGAAAACAGTATATAAAAGGAAGCTCATATCTGCGGCGTGTGGCACTGATAGGGAGGTGATGGATATAGCCAGTTGGAGGTTGAGAAAATGAACTCAAACTAAAAGGGGATGTGGATCAAAGAGAGGGACAGCGCCAGTGATCATCGTTAGACTTCCTGCGCACCCCCCCACCCCCACGACGCCTTCCTTTACATTACCATTATTAAAAAGGAGAGGACTCTCTTAATAAAGTCTATTAATCACACCGGGGGAGTCGGTTCATCGGTTCACCCTCTTGTGAGGGTCTCTAATCAATCAAGCTCGCTGGTAATGTATTCATGGGAGATGTAAGAAAGGACTTGTTTGACAGTGTTCCAAGGAGGAAGAATTTATTAAGTTCCCTCCACCAGTCAGCCAATCCTGAGGAGTCATGAATACACCCCCCCCCACCCCCACCCCCACCCTACCTCACCCTTGTCCTCTCCGCCTGGTACTGCGAATAAAAGAGCCTTCATAATGTATGAAGTCTGTACAAATATTGGAAACGTCCAAAATATGTCCTCTCATTAACAGTGATGAGCGAAAGCCAGAGTATTGGCATTTCTCAGATATGCTCGGAGTGTAAAGGCACTGTCGTACAAGGCCTCCGCTGTGTCGGGTGATGTCGAGACATCACTCTCCTGCGATCCTCTCAAAAGCCGGAGAAAATGTGTCTTATTAGTTCACGCGAGGTGGTGAAATTCTGTGCTACACCGCTGACTAATGTACAAAGCTGAGAAAGCGCAGGGCTGATGGTTTGCTGGGCCTCTGTTAGTGACGTGTGAGCGGAGAGGGTGCGGAGAGGGGACATCAGGCTGGTAAAAGCGTGCAGCTGTTGGAAGCAGCTATGAGGCCAGGCGTTTTTTTTTTTATAAACCCAGCCCCTGTGCTGCTCATCTCCTTGGTAAATGCTTTACAGGCAAATTGACATTGTAAAGAGATGAGGGAATGCACCAGAAACATGTGAAAATGTTCCTAAATAAAGTCAAAGTTCCTATTATTTTCTTTTACAAAAAAAACATAATCACAAATATCAACACTACAATATTGTGTGAGTTAGAGAAGAAAAGTTGGGAACATATACAGGGGCTGAAACATGTTTTATAGAGGAGGGTGCATAAAAAGCCCTTATTGCCTTTGCTTTGTCCTGAGGAAGAGCTGAAAGACGGCTATGCTTGGCTTCAAAGCTGCATTTCCATAATTGCCCTGTAACTCTGGCCTGTCTGAGGGATCTGAAGGGGGCTGAGAAAAGCACAATCTTTCAGCTGGGTGAACGGCAAAAGCCCCAACGCCTCTCCCTCTGGCCTGTCGGCCTGTCGCCCCCTTCCCCACTTGTTGCCTTTCGGATTCAGTGAAAGAATTCCTCTCTCTAACCTCCATCAACAAAAGGCATGAAATCAGTGCCCTCCCTCTCTCCCGCTTCGGCCCCAGAGAATGTCACTCCTTCTGGGCCTTTTGTCCTTTGCTCGGCCCAGGGAAGCACAACAACCCCTCTCTCCTTGCTCCCTGGCTATTCTTTAACGTGTTGCTGCTGCACTTTCACTCACATTCTCAATAATGAATGTGCCGTAAAACATGCAGGAGACACAGAAGTCACATATCTTCGACGGAGGGCAAAGCTGAGCTTTCCACCTTCTCTTCTTTCGGCTCCAGAGTGCGAGCACTATAACAAGTTGCCGTGGAGTGCCGCGGCCCTGTAAGCCTGTGTATGAAGGTATGTGGCGGAGTGTGGGACATGTGTTCCAGAGAGCAGCTCCTGCGGTCAGCTAACACACAGGCCTAGCGCTTGCAAAAGGGCAGCCCCTCTCTTGGCCCGGGCGAAGCCCTGGGTGGGGGGCGCGGTCGACAGTGGCTCATAAAAGGATTAGTCCACCGCACAAAGACAGTGGGCCGCTTCTAAGCCTGACTAGGTCCACAAAGGAGGTGACATTTGTCTGTCTCGGTGGCAGGAGGGGGTGTGGCAGGACGGGCCAGCCTGGGGTATAGGAGGAGGAGGAGGTGGCACTGGTGGTGGGGCTACAATGACAGAAGGGGAGGATGAGGTGAAAACACAAGACTGACCCCCTTTATTTGCAGCGGCCTCCTCTTTCACAGGGCACCTCTGGCCTTCTCCAATGGGCTGCTTCAGTGTTTATTTACTCCATGGTTTCTCTCCATTCACACATGAACCTCTGATGGCTCCATTGGCCAGACCCTTTCAGCCGCCCGGTACCGTCGTCCACCTTCTTCCCAGATCAATGAACACTTGGAAAGACAGATTAGATTTCCTTTTAATGATTCCATCTTTCTCAGATTTTTTCCCCCATCTGAATGGCTGTTTAACAGCACATTGCTTTTTAGCTGTATGTCTCAGAGTATTGAGGGCAAAAAGGGAGCAACAGGACAACATAAGCAATGTGATTTGAAATGAAGTATAACTAATTTCAACTATGTCAAACGCTTTCCCACACTCTTCCATCCATTTCATTTGTAAATAATTACAAGACAGTGAGTATAATTGAGGATCTATTGCTTTATAATGTGGGATATCTGAATGTGAAAAATCCATGATGTCACATTCTGTTTGTTTTGTAGCTGTTGTTAAGCCTCTAGCTAGTACTCCCTAATATTTTTAATTCCATCTTAACTGCTTTACTTCTCATGTGGAGTAGATTACCCTGTGCTTTTTTTAGGCGGTCGAGTGCTACAGTGTGCCCCGCAGACTCTGAGCATTTAACGCAGCATGGACCTCAGAAATAAGAAGAGGAGTCAATGTTGATTATTGCTCATTAGCCAGGAGAACATCCACTTAACGTGCGAGGAAACGAGTGACACACCATGCCCCACTGGAAATGGTCCCCATGTAGCTCAGAGCGAAATGTTAGCTAATGCATTCCATTTGCTCTTTGTAACCGGGAGCAGGTTGGACACGTATGGCGACATAAGCAGCCATGATTACTTTGTTTCTGCCGAGGCATTTTAATCCCTAATTTCATGCACTGATCAGAGGAGAGGCCCTGAGCCTCTAGACATGATCACTGGCCCTTCAGTAGCATTTCAATTGGATCCTCATGATCAAGAGGGGGCTTGTTCTGGGCCCCTCAGGAGCAGGAACAGTGAGGAAATAAGCATCATTATTTATAAAGTTCACTGTGCTCACATGCAGCTTTACAGCCCACCTTTTTTATTTATAGAGTAGTTTTTTTAAGCTGACATAAATCTTTATAACACAGATTTATAATACATAGCAAGGTAAGTCATTTCAAACTGGTGCTTTTAAATTTATAAAGGGTTTATAATGTTTGTTTTTTTTATTCTGATTTGAGTGTTAACATTTCATAGGAGCACCTAATTTTCCTTTGTATTGTTTTTAATAATGAATTTTCAGGGTTAGTGTGATGCTGGTCATTCAAAAGCCACTTCCTTTAACAAAAGGAAGTGGGCAAGAATGTCTACAAAAAAAAACCTATTGTATCAATCAGCTGGCTGACGCCACTTATGAATATGCATCGCGCAGTTAGATGGGGCTCTCAAGGAAGATAATTGATTAGACAGGAAGGCAACATGGTGAGAGGAGCTCCAAAAGGCTCCGGAGTCTTTCCCTCGGCTGACTTGGGGTTTGTTTTAAAGCACATCCTAAAACCTAGAGAGGATACGGCTCCAGCGAATCAGCGCTTTTCATCTGCCTCTTCCTTTCCTCAATGGAAGACAGACATTAAAAGATATTGTCCTCGTTGACCATCTGAGTCTATACAGTCGAGGAATGTGCGACGGTTCTGTTTTTGAGTTTTTATTTTTAAATATAAATGCAAATCATAAAGTCCTTTAAAATTTTAACTAAGGAAAGAAATACAAATCTGAAATTAATAAATAATTAAAATAGAAACGAAAATGGGTGCTTTTCGTTTAGAGTAGGATAAATGAAGAAATCGAGTTTGTCTTCCAAAATACATTTTTTAAATGTTTTAAACATTTATATTTTTTTCAGCTGTTAAATAAAATTGATAAAACATAATAATTTGCATTACTAAGACTTTCATGTCTCATCTGAGACTGGAGATTTTTTTATAATCGGCAAAATTTTAATATTGACGGCATTTCTTTTCCCTTTCTTGTTTTTCTTTCTTCCCTTTTTACCTTAATTTTTTAAAAATCTTTTATCTCATACCTGATTTTTTTAAAAAAAGAAATCAAACGACTGGATGCGCTTTCAAGGATAACTGAGAAGTCCTGTAATCCTTAAGTTATGCAGCATGGCAGCCATGAAAGATTGTTCAGCAATTGGCGAGTGTAAAAAAAAAAGCTCAATTTGATCTACTTGTTATATGTTACCAGTTTTGCTTTATTATTGCGCCTTTTTGGTAAATATTTGCACAATATTTAAGCCTAATTGTTGCATGTGACACCAACTGAAAACACCTCTTTGGTTTTTTGATAAAATATTTTTTGATCATTTAGGCCAAAATTAACATTAAATATATTTTTACATGCCTTTTAAAAACAAATATATGCTTATTTGTTGGCGCATTAAAAACAACTCTACTGATTCATTTGGACACATGCACTGCGTTTGTACATCATCAAATCACAACACTAAAGGCCTGAAAACACCTTAAAAAGAATGATATTGTGACATATTTCTAAGAGCAAAAATGTTACTATCGAATCTTGTATCAACAACTGATAAATAAATTAAGAATGGGACCAAAAAAACAACCGAGATGACGACTGATGAGCAGGTTGTGTGTGTGTGTGTATGTGAACATGGCCGAGCGCATGTGACTGTAGAGGGAGCTCCAACACTAAGTTTACATAAACTTCCTCTGATAAGGAGCTCACACATGCAAATGATCACATCAACGGGGGCAAAGAAAATAAATGATGTTATTATTAGTTGTACAGCGACCATATATTACAATTACACCAAAGAGCAGCAGTTAGTTGAGGGAAAAATGTATGATGTATAGTGAAGAGCAAAAAGCATTAGAAATTGAGCATGATGAGATATCTGCAGGAGTTGCACTGCGAAGACAAAAATCCATCTTTAGGATCAGCTTAAGCACTCACCAAAATACCAACTATCATCTATAACAGCCATTCATTACCTAAAGTCTCTTTATAGACCATACAATTTCAGAGGGAAATTAATGAAAGAAGTATTCATTTTAATACGACCGCTATACGCCTCTATATAAGGATAATCCCACAACATTAATATCCAAATGTATGCCGCAATACTGGCTAATTAGCCTTAAGTCCCTCCACTACAAAAGTGTGATAAATCCCTCTCGAATATTTACTTATCACTGCCACGGAGGATGAAGTCTGCGCCTCAGGCTGTCCACTAACACACATACAGAAAAGAAAAAAAACAAACCAAAAGCAATCCAAGCTGCAATGCACAATAACAGCCACCATCAAAAGCAGCTGTCAAAATATACCTCGGCCCAAAAAGCAACGATTCCTTATTAAAGTTGCAGCAGTTCATTTATTAGCCAAAATATAGACTTTTCTTGTACAATTTGGTTCACAAGTATGTACATATTCTTAACTTTATATACAAAAAAACATTTGAAACATCAAATCCTCACAGAACTTACAAAAAAGAAAAGAAAAAAAAACTCACAGACTACAGGTTCATACATTATTACATTAGCAGTTTTACACAGGACATGCTTACAATGTAAGTATACAGAGATGTATTATTCTTATTTTACATTCCATATTCAAATTAAAATAAAAAAAGAATAAAGAGGATGTGTGAGAGATAATGGAGAGGAGAGAGAGAGAGAGAGCCGAAAAGAACCACCGCTGCTTCTAGTTGAGGCCTGAAATACACAGGGGTAGTATAACAGAAAAAAAAATGTAGTGATCTTAAAAAAAAATAATAAAATAAATCCTACTAATAATAGCCTCAGGAAGAGCTAAAAAAACAAAGTGATATAAAAGTGACAATTGCCTTTCAAATACGAGCCTGTAGTGAATTTGCATTGAGCTCATTTGCATGACCAAACAAGTAAGTGTAACATAGGCCTTGACGAAATAACACAAGCGCTCACACACACACAAGGATAAAAAAAAACAAATCTTAGAATAAAAGCTAATTTGGGTAAATATGAGGGTTTGTTTTTTTAAAAAAAGAAAGAAAATGATATGGCATCAAAAAAGAAAATTCCCAAATGTCATTAATTGACAGCCTCGCTATCTTTGAACTGGGTGGAAAGCTGTTTTTAACAACTTTTTTTTTTTATCTCTGCATCCAAGGCACTAGATCTCTCTGAAAGTGTTTTAATGAAAATTAAAAAGAAAAAATGCGTTATTAATATTGAACTGCTTATTTTCAGAGCCCATCCTGGGTCTCAGAAGCAGAATTTAGTGTTGCAAACTATTTGAGGGGATTTATGTAAACCATTGAATACAATATCATAACAATACAAATAAAAAAAAGAAGAACGGGGGAAAAAATTAAGAACAAGTTTTCACCCAATTCAACATTTTTCTTAAATGCTTTCTGAGGAGGACATTTTTTTTCAAAGCAGACACACACACACACACTCGCATACATCACACACACTGTAAGCTTTAACATTGTAACACTGTTCATCTGTGTGGCCTATAGAGAGAGAGAGGAGGGTGGGAAATAAAAATCCATAAGAAGGCAAAAAGAGGTCTAAAAATAATAGAAATGAATGACGGGCAATGGACTAGTGTCTTTTTTGTTTTGTCTTTTGTAGTTATTTTATATACATGCTGCGTCTCAGTGTCGGGGACATGTACCTGTGACTGAAGTCTCTGAACTATGACTCTTGTTGTCCTGTTGCCTGCTGCTGCTGTAGAGAGCCAGGCCGGTGACAGCAGTGGCCTGATGGTTTGCCAGTCCCAGATAGTGATTGGAGTTCAGTAAAGCCAGCTGATGGGCCGAGAAGGCTCGGTTCGTCCAGTTCTGGATTTTCCCAACTGGACAAGAAGAAGAGATGAGTCTGTGAGGAGCTGCGATTAATTGGGTCTGCTGGTGCGCGGCTGCCGTCCCTGCAGAGTGACCGCCGCCGCCGCTGCTGCTGCCGTTCATGTGCGGCGATTTGCGCGGATTGTCTGGCGCAGTGGCTGTCTCTGCCAAAGACCAGATCTTTGGCTTTTGTGGTGCAGGTGCAGGGTTGTTCTCTGAGGGAGGCGAGCTCACGGACACCGGGTTTACTTGGGACGGTTTGGTGTCCAAAGAGTGATGGAGATGATGATGATGAGGAGTGTGGAAGTGCTCTCCAACTCTCTCCGATTCTCCTTTGCCCTCTTTGCTCACCACTTTTAGAAACCTCTGGTCTTGTAAATCCTCATAGCCGTCCGAAATCTCCGAGTCACTCCTCCCGTCTAGTTTAATATCTGAATGCAGGTCGTCCTGGTCGTCCAAGTCGTCCTTGTTCTCGATATTCTCCGTGTCGATGTTCTCCAGGTCGATCTCCTCCTCGTCCTCCCTCTTGTCCCTCTCCTCGTCCTCCTCCTCACCCTCGTACACATTCCCCTCTTCGTCGGTGCGGTTCCGAGGAGCCCAGGTCATCTTGTTCTCCTTCTTTAGCCTCCTCCTGGCGTTGGCGAACCAGGTGGACACCTGGGTGAGGGTCATCTTGGTGATGATGGCCAGCATGATCTTCTCGCCCTTGGTCGGGTAGGGGTTCTTGCGGTGCTCGCTGAGCCAGGCCTTCAGGGTGCTGGTGCTCTCCCTGGTGGCGTTTTTGGGTCTGGACGGGTCACCGAACTGGTATTGGCCATATGGGTAAAAAGCAGGGTGATGGTGGGCGAAACCTGGGTGCTGGACACCGGGACTGTCTTTCAGTTCATACTGAGCACCCTGCAGAAAGACACAAAGAATCAAAAGAGTCAGAAGGGATTTTTATTGGATTTAAAATCTGGAATCTGGAATCTGGATTTAAAGTTCTAGAATCCTTCTTCATGATAAATAGAATCTAGAATCTGGAATCTGGAATCTTCATGATAAATAGAATCATGCCTCACAGTATATGATATGCGAGATTTACAGTAATAAAAATAAGGTTAGGCCTGTTATTAAAGTGTAAACAAACAAAAGGATTATTGTATTTTTGTCACAACTCAAATTTATGAATGAAAAAAATCAGCTATTTTTTCATTTATATTTAAAGCCAAACACTTGCAGAGAAGACTTTATACTTTTACGCACTTATTCCCCACTTTACATGTAAACCTCCCACATCACAGAATTGTATCAACTCTTTGGGATATCAGTTTCAGGAAATGATGTGCTAACAATAAGCTTAAAAGCTTGTTAATGTGTTACTTTTTAACCACTTTTAACCAAATTTCACAAAAGATTCAGCGACACACACAGCCTCCACCAAAAGTTTTCTCTTAAAAAAAAGTGCCAATAAACCTCTCTCCTTAAAGGCTTATTTCTTTTCTTTTTTTCACCTGAAAGTTATGGATGAGTTAAGAGAGAGTGACTCACCAATTGATTGAAAATGGATATATCGTTTGAGTAGGGCAGAAACGCTCCATAGCCCTGCGCTGCTGCGGCGAAAGGAGATCCATACATAGTGGAGAGGACGTTGGAGAGCGCGCCGGACGGACTGAGCTCTGCTCCGGCCCGGGCATTGCTGGCGATCCCCTGGCGCTCCGGAGGGTATATCGGTCGGATGTACTGATATCCCAGCTGAGGGAAAGACATGGTGGTATAGGAAAAAGGAAGGGGGAAAAAGTCTGCTGCTGCAACCACACAAAGCAAAGGGGAATTGCCTCGATATCCACTTCTTTACAGTGTGAGCATGTGAGCAACAAAAGGGTGCAAAGCAAGAAGGGAAGTCTATATTTCCTCCAGTGGAAACGATCCGGTTATTTCTCCCTCTTCTTCTTCTTCTTCTTCTTTCCAGCCTCACTTCCCTATTGATCTGGATGGACTAAGGTCAGGTCCTTACAGATTGCTTTAGATTATTGGGACTCCCTTGCTCAGATTGACATTTCTAGTCGTTTAGAAGCCCCTCCTATTTCTCAAATCTCACCCCTTCTCATACACCAAGCACACCAAACAGCCTCTCTCTCTTTCTCTCACTCCACCTCCCTCTCTCTCTCTCTCTTTCTCTCTCTCTTTCTCTCTCTCTCTCTCTCTAAGTGCATTGACGTCGCCAGCTCTTATTTGAATGGGAGTTTCAAATCTCATTTTATGGCTCGCCAATCTATTTCATTTGTTATATTTGTCCGCGTCTGTCCTATACCACATTTTTTTGTGTTAATTCACAATTTTTGCCAATTTGCACAACAGTAAGCATTTTTGGTGTCAGTGACTGATTAACTTTTTTTTGTGTGCGGTTTCCTTTTTAATACACAAATGCAGAAGAAACTTTGAAACTGGCCTATAAGAGGATATAGGTTAAAAAAAAAGTAAAATCGGAAAGCAAAGGTTACCTTTATGATCAATTAAAGCCACTTTTACTTTTTAAAGCCATTTTTTACGCACAAGAGTTTACGCACACCTTTTTGAATTGACATATATATATTGACTTCTATAATATATATTTTTTAAAATATCTAAATGGACGGTGTCAAAAAATGTGTGGGGCAAAATCACAAGCAAAAATAAATAAATGAATAATTAATGGTTTTCTAACTACCGACGGTGGTCATGCCTTGTAATGACCTCGGATCACAGGCTATACACACCTTTTTTATTTATCGCCACATCACTGGGTGCAAGCTGTGTTTTCTTACACCGGTTCTGAGGTGTTATGGGCTCTTGGTGGCAGGCGACTCGGAGTCAATTCAGTCTTTAATTTGAGACATCAAACGGGTCGCATGTAGCCACTTGACATCAGAGAGAGAGAGCTGATGATGATAGGCGCATTAATGAAGACTAAGTGCAAAGTACCAACAATGCTTAGGAATAAACATTTTTTGTGGATTGGGATGTATATTCTGGGAAACAACACTCTGACTTCAATAAGCACGAGTAAAAAAAATAATAAATACAAATCAACATTATTATTATTAAAAATAACCACAAGGATAACAACAATAATAAAAAATAATGATAATACAAATAATAATAATTGTAATACCGGGTAAATAAACAGATCTTAAACAGAAAATCTTAAATCAACAAATATTTTAGTGTTTTTTTTTAATAAATTCTCTTTCTTAATCCACTACAAAACAAAACGATCATCCGGACAGACTGCACTTTAATAAATCCATTTGATAATTTAGATGCAACCTGATGTTTCTTGTAAATAATACGGATTAAAAACAAAACAAGGGAGTCAGAATTGAAATTCCACGAATCAATACATAAAAGTGTGTATATAAGGGGACAACGATAATCGCATTGCAACCCGATTTTGTACCAGCATCTGTTTTGTTAATCGTTTGCAAAACAAACTCCAGAGGTTGAATTATTATTATTCCACGCACTTTATTATTTGAATATAATGTATTATTGACATGGGAGATGAAAATCTCATCAGTCTCAGTTTTTTCATAATGCGATCCAGGTTTCCAAGAACTTGTTTAAACCTTTAATCTTCTTTTTGGGAGCAGATAGTTATCATTGTCTGGGAGGGATAATAGCAGCTATAATTTCTTATATGGAGCTGCTACCCATAAGGATCCGCCTTGTTTCTGTACAACTCTCTGTCCTGGATCTGTGTGTGTGTTCTTCTCCGACATCCACCCCAACCAACCCGGATTATGGGGTTATTAATTACAGCGGCTTGCTGGTGCCATCCGACCGGAATGGTAATCACTACATAGCAGTCAATAGCACACACACATACACACACACACGCACACACACACACACACACACACACACACGCACGCACACACACATCAGATCGACCTGCAAACTGAGGGGGTCCAGACAGTGAAGTGAAGGGTGGTTAAAGATAAGTGGATGTTAGTTGACATTTAGATACACAGCAGCATAATAAGTGTAAAGAAGAAAGAGAAGTTTTTTTTGTTTTTTTTAATACTTTATTTTTTCCCTTTTTTCAAGGCTGTTTTCATATATATACAATCCACTGTTTGTAATTACAACAGTTTATAAACCAACTTTTAAGTCAGATAAGCTTACAGACAAACCTTATCAAGTACACTATAGAGAAAACAACCTCAACATTCAAAACCAAGAAAAGAAATAACAATACTAATAATGACAAAAAGAAAGAGAACAAAAAAAACACACAAAAAAACAATAATAGTACAAAAATACGAGAGTAATAATAAATGAAATCAACAAATAAGTTATTAGAAAGAGAAGTTTATGAGAGAGAGAGGTAGAGAGAGAGAGAGAGATAGAGAAAGAGAGAGAGGGGTAGAGAGAGAGAGAGAGGTAGAGAGAGAGAGAGAGATAGAGAAAGAGAAAGAGAGAGAGAGAGAGAGAGACAGAGAGAGAGAGAGAGAGAGATACGCGTTAGAAGTGAGAGTATAAATCTGGAAGTCCAGCGAGGTGTCTGTCTGTTGGTGTCCGCTAAGCAGCGCTCCTAGTCCGGATGGACACGTGTCTCATCCTCGGGACCACGTCGCTCGGACACCTCCTCCTCCTCTCCTCTCCTCTCCTCTCCACTCCACCCACGGCCAAACACTGCGTCTGATTTATTGCCTCCAATCAAACGCACCACGCACTAACTTAACACTTTCACACCGACCCGGGAAACTGGCGTAGCCATAAAAGCATTAAGACGCCGCTCCCCTCTCTCTCTCTCTCTCTCTCTCTCTCTCTCTTTCTCTCCTAAAGAGAGTCTCAGTAAACAGTAAACTAACCTCTGCTTGACTTCCGTATACACACACACACACACACACACACACACACACACACACACACTAGAATAGGCCAAAATTCAACACAGCAAGAGAACAAAAGACAATTATTTTTTATTTATTTGCTGCAAATCATATTATTAGTAACCTATTATTATGATTATTATTATATTAGTAACCTATTATTATGATTATTATATTAGTAATATATTATTAATATTTATATTAATAACCTATTATTATTATTATTATTATTATTATATTAGTAACCTATTATTATTATTATTAATATTATTTTTATTATTTTATTTATTATTATTATTTTTGTATTTCTTATACCTACTTTATATAGCCTAACTTTTCTTAATTCTTGTGGAAGCATGCTGGGGAGCACGCTGGAGCCAATTTAATTTGTAGGTGCTGTAAAAAGAGGGCAATCACACACACACACACACACGCACACACACACAGAGTGACTTGAGGGCTGTTTTGTAGAGAGCAGCTCTTTGACGGTAATTATGCAGATGACACAATTTCACATTCTCATAAGCAAACATACACGGCCTATCGCTCAACAGTAGTTCCTTATGCAATACACAGGGCACCAGCGACACGTCTCAAATGATGAACCGAGGCTGTGCAAAAACAGGCGAGATCAAAGGCTTCAAACAGAGGCACTTCAAATTACACATTTAGATCTTTCCCATACAACGCTCCGGTGACAGAAGAAGAAAAAAAAACATCTCTTATCACACATGGAATCAATTTTAAGGGAGCCCTTGCTGATCAATTAATTACAGTGACGAATGGGGATTTGAAAAGAAAACGCAATTAATGACCGTTGGATGCTTTTGGTAGTTTGAAGTGTGTGTGTGTGTGTGTGTGTGTGTGTGTGTGTGTGTGTGTGTGTGTGTGTGTGTGTGTGTGTGTGTGTGTGTGTGTGCGTGGGTGTGCGTGGGTGTGGGAAAGAAGGAGAGAGAGATTTGAGATTTCTCTACTTGCTTGACAAACCAGCTCTCATTTTGCTAAGCAGTTCTTGAAAGGGAACCAGAGCCAAAATGCAGTACAGTAGTATTTGCAGAGTTTGTTACTCACCAGAAATTGGCATCTTCAGTTTCACAAGCAGGAACTGCTGCTGTAAATGTTATATAGTGAAGTGGAGTGATTTACAGCTTCTTCGATGTGATCAAGAAAAACTACCAGTCAGCTGAAGCCAAATATATAAGCTACAATATATTTGACATCTGTCCGAATAATGAAACTAAATGACAAAACATATAGGAAAAAAGTCCCAGTGTGATTCATAAAAGTGACTATTGGTATTATCCTATCTTATTACCAAGCAATTATTCTAAGCTGTTGGGAATATACATACTGTTGTTGTTAATCAGAAATGTTCCTCAGCGGGTTCAAACTTAAATCTGCGGGTAACCTAAAAAACTAACTGTGCAACACATTCAATCTCCAAATAAGCTCTTTCAAACTCATGTCCCATTAGGGTGAAATAAAGGTCCAATAAATCTTGCAGTGTTTAAAGAACAGTGGAGCTTAATCCAATAAATGAATTAGTTTCTAAAATTAATTGTTCTTAGCAGCAGAAGCAAGTGTACTTTGAAATACATTTAAAGTTTAATTTTTTTTTTACTGTTAGGATAATTTAAATGGTATGATTTTAATTACATTACACCAACCAATCATGCATATTAAATAGATAGGCTAACTTTGATTTGCATTAGTGGCAAAGTAAAGCATTTTGGAACCGTTCCTCCTGCTCACACCATTTGGAAACAAATTAATAGTCAATGGACTGCAACTTATTAAAGTGGGTTATGACAGCGGATCAAAGCGTGAATTAACGCGTTGCCTCGCAAATGTTTTACATTAACTTGTTAACTTCAGGTTGTAGGCTACTACTAAATTTAAACAGTCAGTCATTCAAAGCTATGCACATGGATTCAGTGGGAGATCCATTTTAGATTTAGGCCTTGAACAGAGCTTTAACCAAGCAGCTTATTAGTTTTATACAATGTGCATATAGGCGTATTAACCTAAATACTGTTTCTATAGACCTGGGCAGGGTGTTAACAATTATATGAACAACTGAGATTATAGACTATATGTGCTTCAAAATACTGCATCCATAGCTAGTTGCTTATAGGCCTTTAATATTTGTCTATATAGTATCCACGAATGAATATCTGCCCCATCACAAAATCTTATATTGTTATATAGACTTTGTGGGCCCATTTTACTCAGTAGTAGGGTTATAGCATTATATTACCCTTCAATTTCCGACTATAATGTTCCTTTAATGTCTTTGTTGAATATTAGATATAGTTTACACTTTGCCTATATTCAAATACCCTACAAAACATATTACTGGGATACTAGTTCATTTTGCACTGGGAGACTGGGGGAGAAGTGGTAAACAATTGAAGGACAAAACCCATGCAAAGAATCATTCTGGTATTATTTTCTAGTTTGGTTACCAAAACTGACTGGACAGGCCATAATAGCACAGAGTCTTATTCCTTTCTCAGCATTGTTTTACTCCCAGTGCTGTCATATGGACATAGAAATCATGCATACTGCCCTGAGGGATTCCTACAGTATACTTCCTAGTATAAAGTCACTTTAAACTGTCATTATTAAGCTAACAAATCTGGATGGAACTGAACTAAATTAGTATTTTTTTTCCAACACATGCCTGTGCAAAACATGTAAAATGTCATTAATGCATAGGCTACATTTTCCCAGCGACAGTCTGCAGCACACATTATTCATAAACATCTAATCCAACTGATATCAGCTGAATATGAATATGTTATCACTATCATTCATATTATTAATAGCACCTTAGCAAGGAATCACGGCTTAAACTACTGTATTATAACACAATACTCCCGCTGTAGAGATTTGCTATGCTTTGTGAGTGCCTTTAACAATGCTGCATTGAAGGTGAGTTGTTTTTTTTTGTTTCCTCTCTGCCCACTCACCCTCACTCCATCTGCTGCAGTTTCCCCCCTGTATCAGTAACACAAGGCATTGATTTTACGGTAAAGTCACTTTGTAAAGGGAATGAGTAACTCTGGGCCCCACTATCACTGTATTACACGGGTATGGCCCACGTAACAAGATGAACATTGATTCAGCATTACGGATGATCGATAATGAAATAAGTAACTTCAGGGCCAAATTAAAATGCAAGCTGGCTTGATGCTGCCAGTCTCTGTGAGAGGTGACAGCAGGGGAGAGGGAAGAAGAGGGAGGGAGAGGGGAAAGGCAGAGAGAGAGAGAGAGAGAGAGAGGGGGGAGAGAGAAAGACTACGAGCTGGTGGCCAAAGAGAGTTCCCTGCACACAGTGATGACGATGTAGTGAGGATGTTAATGATGATAATGACAGTGATAGCTGGGGTGTCCTCGGAGTAGCTAATCTTTTCTTAACAAAACCACAAATTACATTATATTGTGAAACTGTGACCTTACAATCAATGATTATGAGGTTTAGCTTGCATCCCCAAATACTGTCTAATATCACTCCTGCACAGTCATACTCTATGTCCTGCCTATAGGCGTACACTGTTGTGGCCAGGTTGCAGTCAAGTCACTTTCAATCTGAAATATTTTAGTTTGAAATCTAGAAACTGTTTTTTCTGTCTAAATCTGATTTAAAGGGAAGTTTTCAAAATTTCCAAAATTCATATGTTATTCTTATGGTCTAATATAGTCTAAAAAAATATTATTAAACATAAACAACTCTCTCCCAAATCCAGAAATTGGAGTGATAAAACTCAAACTTGTGATGTCATCGGGTATAAAGTCTGGAACTGCTCCATAGACAATGAATGGGGAGAGATGTTATAGATGACACTGAGAGCATCCAGGGGAATGATCTGAGTATATATGGGAACATTTTCTGTTTCACAACTGACAACACTACAATAGAATAAAGCTCATTTGGGTATAAAAAAGAAAACAAACATTCAATGTCTCCCATTCATTGTCTATGGAGCAGCTCCAGACTTTATACCCGATGACATCACAAGTTTAAGACTTACTTCTCTGCTTTCTGGCTTTGAGAGAGAGTATGTATAAGTATAAGTTCAATCAAAATATTGATTGAACTTTACTAGGCCATTGAAATAACATATTGGAATTCTTAATTTAGGTATCCCTTTAAATTGACCCAATCTATGATTTGGCTGGCCTATTTATTTGAAAGGAATAACTCACCAATATCCCATTATAGTCCCCCTGACATCATAGTAAGCAGATGATATTGATGAATGATGTTGCCTCTAGATGAAGAAATTAAAATGAAGATATTTTTGAAAATTCTTTTATTTATTTATTTTTTAATTGTCCATTGATTTCAGCAGGTCACTCAAACATTTTTCTTGATTCTTTTACTGTTTACATTTCTAGTATGGGTCACACAGAACACAGTCTATAAGCTGTACAGTTATATAGTATCCCAGAGCATTCATACTATTCTACTATACTTTCCCAGATTTGCACTTAACGGTCCGTGGAGCCAAACCACCATCCATCCATTCACAAAGTGGCACATCCTCTCTAGGAAACACCAGCTATTTACCACGGCTATCCAACAAAAGGCCTATCGCAACCCATGATCTGTTTCGCTCAAGAAAGCATAACATGGTTTGTCTATTATGGAGTGTCTTGATCCAGTGGTAGCCAATGATGCCCTTTCGTGGCCCCATAGCTCAACACTGCGGCCAGACAAATATCAGTTTCCCAGCACTTTTGGCCTACTGAGCCAGACAAAGCCTCAGTCTTTCCAGCTGTTGCTGCTGCTGGTTTGAGGCCGGAGAAGAGGCAGCTGTACCAACACGGGTGAGCAGAGCCTCCTCATCCGTGTGCTGGCCTGGACTTTGCAGGGGGTGCAGGGTAGATAGTAGGTGGCACGGTGATGAAGCCAAGGAGGGATTCAAAATCGGGACATCAGCTGCTATGAAACCGACTCTTTCCATGATGCTACAGACCACACATAATCAAAGATGGATAGCCATAGAAGACATTGAAGTGACTATTTGGTTGCATTACAAGTCTGGAAAAGTTGACTTGACTGTAACAACAGTGCTGAGATTGGACTGACGCCATCTCTCACATACGTAAGCCATGATAGTAAAGTGTTCAGAGAGTATTACATTACAGGAGTTGCAGGAAGTGTTTTGGCCATTCTTTTGAAGCATAGGAATTATCTACAGTATGTCTGTCTTCTGTGTGGTTGCACATGTTCATTTTACACTCTTAAAATTTACAGTGTCAGTGTTGTCAAATAGAGCTGCAATGATTAATCAATTAGTTATCAATTATCAAATTAATCGGCAACTATTTTGTTAATCAATTGATGATTTTTTTTTGGAAAAAAAGAGTCAACATTTTCTGATTCCAGCTTCTTAAATGTGAATATTTTCCGGTTTCTTTACTCCTCTATGACAGTAAACTGAATATCTTTGAGTTGTGGACAAAACAAGACATTTGAGGACGTCGTCTTGGGATTTGTGAAACATTGATCAACATTTTTCACAATTTTCTGACATTTTATAGACCAAAAAAGTGTTTGATTAATCAAGAAAATAATCAACAGTTTAATCGGCAATGAAAATAATCGTTAGTTGCAGCCTTATTGTCAAACAACTTGTCACTATATATAATTGCCGTATTAATACCATTCCGAATCAGTCTGTTTTAGTCACGGTAAAAATCCATATTGATGATGTGGTTTGTCAAGAATCAAAGAAACAAAACCCCGGCACACACAGATAAAGGGTCATCTTATTTATTGTGGGCACAACCGAACGTGTTTCAGCTAGAAGCCATCATCAGCATGGTTTGTCAAGAAGCCAGATCAGTTTGAGGGTCAACAATAACATCAACCAACAGGAAACAACAACACTGACAACGTTTACATGTGCACTAATATTCCACTATTATTCCGAATATGACAATAATTACGAATTTGATATGGGTCATGTAAACAGCATATTTCGTTTGGATATTCTGAATTAGGCCTAATACTGAATGGAGCATTTTCCGATTAAGAAACGTGGAATATGCCGATTTTATTCAGGTTTTAGTAGCATTCTTTGGACATATACAGCGTAATTGCGCCTCAATTGAGATTTTTACGGCAGTTTGTGACACATGGCCTCTTGCCCGGTTATGGCCAGCTCTGTGCGTTGTACACAAACCCACTAGCCGATAGCTTGCAAGGCTGGGATAGAGATGCATGCCCACAAGAAAAGCCCACATTTCTGGTTGGAAGGAGAAACACACCTATTTTTAAACATTATGAAAGACTTGGGTATCTACAGGTTTTTGGATTTGCTGAAATATCGCAACATCAACCTTTTCAAGAAGGTGGTTGAAGGAATGAAAGAAGGAGGCTGTGTTTGCACAGTTGAACAAGTACACCACTGGTTACGTTAATCAGAGTATACACTGCTGCATGTAAATGGGAATATTAGTGGAATATTCATTTTCATCAGTCATATAAACAGCTTATTAGGAATATTGTCGTTTTTGGCAAAATGGCAAAAAACAAAATATTTTGTGCATGTAAACGTAGGCACTGTTTAGATGGGAAGTCAATAGTCATATTTGATTTCTAGGTCTATATATATCCATCTGCATCATGATTTTACCCCAGTGTAAACTTTCAACTCATTTGTCTTGGTTTTATAATTAGCATTTCCTTATTAATTATTTACCAAACGGTTCTGCTTTGTTCTTTTTAGGATTCAAATAGGATTCAATCACCTTGGGAGAACTGCAAGGTTGTGACAGACTTCGCTTCCCATACAGAAAAAAACCCAGCAAGTCTCTGTGGTGAAGTTAAGCAATTATTGCAAAGAGAGAGCTATTGGGGAAGATGGAAAAATGTGAAAATACTTCCTGGAAACATTACCTTGTGACGGATGAGCAGCTTTAACAATGGCATCATGAGAAAATATTTTTTTTCCTCACCGGTATCTCCGTCACCTTGTATTTCACAATCTAGCACTCCATTTTCATGAGTGGCATCAGATCCTGTGATGGTATGTTATGGAGGTCGGAGGCTGCGGACCTTGCTTTTATAATCAGCCCTATTGAGTGGCTCAGCATGCCAACGGACTGAGGTCAGAGGAGACTTTACAAGCAAACACTTAAACCTCAGCAGGGCAGCTTTGATACGGATTTACCCAACCAAACACTGCACTTATTAATGAAGATGGTGCCAAGCAGTGAGTGACACAGTGAATACCTGTGAGCACATTATGTGTCCGTGTCTTGTGTATGTGCACGCCCACATACAGGCGTTGTCTTGGCACTTGAAACACACTTTGTTATTATTAGCCTATTATGCTTAAAGCACCAACTAATAAGCCTATGTGGGAAATAGACATTAATGGTGAAGACAAAGTGCCGCTCTCACCATGCACGATGCATACATGTTACCACTGTAAACAAAAGCTATAGTTGGCAAAGCTGTACCTGTTTAATCAAAAACATGGAAACAAAGCCTGGGTAACACCTCAGCAGATCGGCCAACTCAGCTTTTTTAAGCTGTCTGTTTGGCCTGCGCTGCTTCCTTTTTATTTGCATCCAACAGTAATTGTCTGTAGTTTTAGGAAGCACCAAGTGACAAGTGAAAAAGAGCATACGCTAGCTATTTTTTTTCCAGTATGTGTTTTTTTTTTTTTCTTCTTTTGGGTGTGTGCAGGTGTCTGTGGATTGGTGCGCTTTTTGTTCCTTCATCTGCTGGTTCTTCCAACACTCGTCCAGAGAAGGATATCTCAGTATCTATCCAATGGATTGAGCATTAACATGAACATTCATGGTTCCCAGAGGATGGATCATGGTGATGTTGGACCCCCTGACCTTTTGTTTAGCACCACCGCTTGGTCAAGGTGTAAGTATGTACCTCATAAAGGCCAGTTCATACTTTCTGCGTCCGCATGTCTGCGAGAGGTCAACTTTGGTCCGTGTGACCTAAATGTCGTCATCTGCCCATGTCCACATAGGGTCTGTCTGCAGCCCAAAGTTTGTATCCAAAAAAATGTATAGGCGGCATTTTTACTAAGGCTTCATCCACACTAATTGCATTTTCGTTTTAAAACTTTTGCTACATTTATGTCTTGCGTCCACACTACTGCGGCCTTTTCGAGCCTCTAAAACTGAGACGTTTGAAAGCGCTGCTGAGCCAGTTTTAGTTTTAAAACTCTGGGGTTGCGTTTTAGTCTGGACGGGCAGAAACGGAGACCTTTTGAAAACGATGACGCAGACACCCACGTTCACTTCTCAATTGGGTCTTATCAGTCATGACTTGTCCTTCCCTGATTCTTCACGCCCCTAACACGTGACACTTTTCCGGAAGAAAATAAATGATTTCAGCGACTATCTGACTGCCAATGTTTAATTCAACATTGATAACGAATTACATGCTACCAGCTGTTGTGCAATTAAATTCTGCATTTTATAATGCTACTATAGCCTGCATGTGCAGTTAAGCAATCACCGCAGAATAGTCATGTAATAGGCATTTTCAGGTGTGTTAGTATGGATTGATATTATTTCTAAATCAGTGCTAAAACGCTTGTGTGTACGGAGATCGTTTCCGTTTTAAAACAAAAACAAATTAGTGTGGATGTAGCCTAAATTTGATGTTGATATTTAAAGCCCCCAGAGGATGAATCCATATATTTCCATTTTGGAAACCCCATAAGCTTTACCTTAGGACAAAATGATACATAATCTAATCTAATTGCCATGAAATGATTTAAGCACATTCCTGTACCTGATAGGATAATTCCTTTTGATTTTAATGTCATGGGTTTTCCTCTAGCACCCCCCGCCCCCCTCAGGATAGACTACATTTTTAGCCCCACCTCTGGCTCGAAAACTCTAAGAACATCTAAATTGTCAGCCTGGCGTTCTCTCAGTCCAATAGTTTCATATTTCCAGGTGTAATGAACACTATATCCTCCCAAAGAGAAACAATCCCGAACAAACATGTCTTTTAGTCTTGTTTGGCTTTCGTATTTGTGTAAGCACATGCACAGTCAAACACACATGTGCTCACAGACATGTGTATGTGTGTGCTTTCGAGTGTGTGTGTGTGTGTGTGTGTGTGTGTTAGCCTGTCTGTTGTACAACAAGCACTGGAGCAAGACTGGACCCAGCTGTCAGGCCACCGCTGTCACAACCAATAATGATTACCCTCTCCCTGCTCCTCAATTCCTGCTTCATAACCACCAACGCAGGGGAGATCCGCCCCTTTTAGGAGAACAATGCATCCATGAGTGGGCCTCATCATCGCCCAAGCCTACTCTTATCAGCCCTCTGAGGGCCCGCCAGACCCCATCTCTCTCGCTGTGTGTGTGTGTGGATATCTGCTAATCTTTGTGTATCTGTCAGATTTTTCCAATGAGCACCACTGGCCCGACATTCTCTCTCCAGACCCAGAATGATTCAAGCCCTTCTGGCGCTGGCAGATTATATACCAATCAATACATATGGTCTGCAGATTTTTATAAAGCACAAAACTCTTCAAACGACGCTCCCACGCAGTTAAGTTGGCGTAAATCGTGAAGAGAGTTACGTTGAACTCCCTGGCTTTCTTTTTTTTTAATAATCCATGACTCAAAAGGACACAGAGTTCAGCATACGTCAGCCTTCTCCAACACACTTCTCGAGCAGCCACATTAGCAGACTTAAACAATATGCACATCGCTCATCGGCATCATTTGGTGGGATTGGGTAGCCATTAGAGCATATATTAAAGAGGCCTCGTAGCCTGTCAGCCTTGCCTGCCCACGTCTAATGAAATGAGCGCCCCAGAGCAGCAGTGGATTAGGAACACAGGCAAGAGAGTATATATTCATGTATATATACACATGATTATATATTGGAAAAGTGTCTGCATGCTATTCCCCAGGTCCCTTTAAGCCTCCTGACCGGCAAAGCATTCAGGCCCCGTGTGGGAAGGCGGAAGAGGAAAATCACTAATGCTCTTAGCATCAAACAATAAATCCTGAAGTTATTTGCCACCATGTTTAATTAAATATTTGGAGAAGAAAACCATGTGATTGATTCGCCTTCCGCATTGATCCAACATCGATTGTGCTCCGTTTTGTTGCCCCAGCTGGGTTAATGCTAAATGGTGGCTGAGTCGCCGGGATAAATTGTTAGCAACCACCGGAGCAGAAACAAAAATGAACTACAGTATGTGCCATGTAGAAATGCCACAAGCTGGCGGACATGCTGCCACGCTAAGGAAAATATTCTATAAATATTAGCAGTGAAACATTTGTATAGTATTTTATTATTTATTTATCCAATGTTATGTATTGATAAGAAGTTGGTAAATATGCAAAAACATATTTAAAATATTACAAACGAGGGGAGACATTGTTGTATCGTGTGCTATGTAGCTGAGAAAAACAAAGACGCTCCTATCAATAATCCTATTAGAGTCAATGTAAGGGAAAAGTGTGGATTAAGTCTCCTCACGAAGATAAAAGCACAATCATTAACTCTCCCTCCCCCTGTCACCCATTTTTCCCATCTTGTTTTCAGTGTTCCGCGAACGAGATCACATTGTGTATCCAGGCTTCGTCTCTTATTTGTTTCATTTAAGGTGA